>NC_142463.1:97280266-97431782 GCF_049115385.1 Moschus berezovskii | reverse complement strand
TAGGTGGAGACTTACTTTTCACTGTGTATCTTTTGTACCTTTTGAGTTTTGAATGATGCATATCTATTGAAGTGAAGTGACATTGCTCAGTCGTGCCTGACTGTATATGTATTACCTCTTAATTTAAAACAAATGACATACTACCTTACTTCTTTCAATGTAGTTACTGAACCCAATATAACTCTTCTTTCTGAATCAAGGTCATCACTACAAATATTATTTGTTGCCTTGTTCCTAAATAGCATTACACCAAAAAAAAAAAAGTTAAAGTTATATGGACTTATTTGCCCCTATACTAAATGACTCCAAAACTTCTAAGCCTCCAGAGGTTTGGGATTTGGTTTACTTTTTAGATTTTCTATCTCTTCCCTGACGGCTATCACTTTTTGTTTTCATTATAGTGACTACTTACAGAAACCATCATTAGCAACCCTAACCCCCTCCACCTCCCTACCCCACTCCCACCCATTCTGACTTGCTCATTTGTTCTTCTTCTTCTTAAATTTGGCTGCTCTGGGTATTAGTTGTGGCATGCAAGACCTTCGATCTTCACTGTGGCATGCAGGATCTTTCACTGTGGCATGTGAGATCTTTAGTTGCAGCATGTAGGATCTAGTTCCCTGACCAGGGATTAAATCTGGGTCCCTTACATTGGGAGTGCAGAGTCTTAGCCACTGGACTAGAGAAGTCCCTTACTCATTTGTTCTGATGTGACTTGGAAGTCAAAGGATCTCAGGTGGTAAACAGAATTCTTCAAGTGGAGGGAGGGAGAAGACAATTTCAGAAGTTAGAAAAAGTGCTATCGGCTATGTGGGCTATGACTTTACAAAGTGGGTTGGGCTGAATGGTGTTCTAATCTCAGATTTACTTCTGTCTCACTGAAAATCATACAGTGCTGAGCCTCCAGAGAGCAGGTCCTTGTAGTAGGCAGGTCTGGAGAACACCAGAGTAGTTACCTGGTACCAGAGTGTTGCTAAAGAAGATCCCTAAGAAATTGAGAGATAACATATCTTACTGTCCTTGGAACCACCATCCCCAGATGGCTCAGTGGTAAAGAATCTACCTGCCAATGACGGAGATGCAAAGGACGTGGGTTTGATCCCTGGGTCGCGAAGATCCCCTAGAGGAGGAATGGCAACCTCCTCCAGTATTCTTGCCTGGAAAATTCCATGGACAGAGGAGCCTGGCAGGCTATAGTCCATGGAGTTGCAAACAGTTGGAGATGACTGAGCATGCATGCACACACATGCACACTGTCTATGGAGCTTGCAGGAAAACTACTAGATAATTCCTAGGAATTCAGAAAGTGATGAAAATTGGCATTATTCAGTATGTGGACTTAATGATATCTATTTTGGCTTTGTAGTGGTTTTTCTGACTCTTTCTGATTTTCATTTTAGATTTTTATATTTTTTTGCTCTTTTTTTTGGCTATAATTCTAGATACCTGAGTGACTACATAAGTGGCTTTTAAATAAGTAGAGTTACTATTAATATCATTGTTTAAATTATTTTCTCTTTTTATCTCAGTGATTTTTATAGAAAATCCTGGACAATTAATTGGCAAAAAAATTTTAATAGCTCCAAATTCAGGTTAAGACACACCTATGTTAATGCTCAAATCTGTCACCAAGAATGGAGGCCTGAACATCACCATCCTGGGTTAAAGTGCAAAGAGTTTAAAAATTATTGGAGAACTACAAAGAGAGTTGAGAATCAAGGGTAGAGAATGAGATGAGGCCATAAATATGGTGTTAACATTCTAAAAAGAAAGCTAATTGTGGAAATTACTGGCCAGTAAATTGGATCATCATAGTAATAAAACAGATGTTAACAGTGAAAATCCATCAATATCTGGAAAGGATGAAGTTACAAAGGATTTATGGAAAGGAGTGAGTTCAAAAGACTCGGTAGAATAGAAAATTTGAGTGAGGCCAGGTCTTTAGTAAAGGATTTGGAACCTGGGTGAAGGATTTTGCTCAGCCTGCCACACCATTTCTACTCTAAGGCCAGTTCAGATTGCTTTGGATGAGAATGTGGTCACACGGACTCCACCACTGGCTGGGAGACCACAAATGAAGCATAATGATATAAACACCCAGACACAGCTCCAGTGAAGGGAAGGGGGTGCTGAGGGCACTTCCCTGGAGAGCAAGGTCAGATCTGGTTTTATTTAACATCTTTGTAATGGTTTTAAAGCAAGAACAAACAAATGTCAAGAAAATGTGCAAAGCACATCAACTGTAGACAAGTTATACACACCAACCCCAAGGAGTTTACCCAGCAGGGCCGAGAGCAATTAGCAAAGGGAGCTCAAAGTTACCTAGGTCAGAGCAGCCTAAGAAAGTGATCTGAAACAAAAAATCAGTCACTCTTCAGGGCTGGGTGGGGCATGGAGGTGAAACGGTTGGTTAGTTAGAGGGATAAAGTCAGACATAAGTGTGGCCAAAAGCAGTCCCAGGGGGCAAATAATGTTTAACAGCATAACAGGGAAATGAGGAAGCCCAGGAAGGCAGAGGTACAGTACTGTGGGTTTTAAATGTATGGGATGGGGAGGGGGGTGGAAGGGGGGTTCAAGATGGGGAACACATGTATACCCGGGGCAGATTCATGTCAATGTATGGCAAAATCACTACAATTATGTAAAGTAAAAAAAAATAACAAATAAAAATAAAAAAAATAAATGTATGGTTGCATTTCAACAAATGTGAAATGATAACTGGTCCATTTATTCAGGGTTATATTTGAAAGAAGCAAGGCAGGGTAAGAGTATGCATTTGTTGTTGGTTAGGAGCTCAGTTGTGTCTGACTCTTTACAACTCCATGGACTGCAGCCTACCAGGCTTCTCTCTCTATGGGATTTCCCAGGCAAGAATACTGGAGTGGATTGCCAGTTCCTCCTCCAGGGGATCTTCCTGACCCAGAGATCGAACCTGCATCTCCTGCATTGCAGGTGGATTCTTTACCACTTGAACCACAGGGGAAGAATGTGCATACTGGACTTTCAACATTTACCCAGAATGCTCAAGTCCTAAGACTGCATGTCTCTGCCCTCCTGAGTCAAACTTTTCGAATATTACCTAGAATAGTACCTATCACAGTCAGTGGCAATAGTCAGAAACTTACTATTCCTGCAAAGGGGAAGACCAGGCTTCTTCCACAGTTCTCTTTGAGGTGGACAGAGGCTTTTTCTGACATATAGTAGACGCTTAGTGATTGTGGAACAAATGCAGGAAGCCTGTAGAAGTCTTAGTATATCTATGATATTTGAGTGATAATGAGGTAATAGTTGCCAGTAAAGGACCTCTAGCTTTGAGATTTGAGAACACTGTAATTGGAAGAAAAAGAACCAGGGGCAGTCAGGCAGGTGTTCAAGCAAACAGTGATGACAGCCCCAGCTTGTGTTCTGGGGCCCTGGCCTGCCCCATCCCTGCCTGTGAAAATGGAATTGCGGTGTATCCACTGCCACACCTGGTTCCGTCACTCCTCCTCCTGACCTTAGCTAAGTGACTGGTCACCTATGATTGAATCTCACTGTCTGGTTGTGTTCTGCAACTATCCCCATAGTATTCTAGCTTTTTTCCAGGATCCAGCTTGGATTCATGACAGCTCATTTTCCTTTCCCTAAGTGTTTAACTTCATGATGGCAGCTCAGAGGAAAGACTATGTCTCTTATCCTGATATGCAACATTAAATCCCCCTATACCTCAAAATCCATCCTGTAGCTGTTTCTAGCCTGCCTAGATAAGGACTTCTCAAACTTTCATGAGTATAGAAGCCCCTGGGAGAGGAGAGTATGCATTTCTAACAAACTTCAGGATAACGTAATGTTTTTCCACTGACCACACATTTGAAAAGCGAGTCTCCACAACAGCAGTGTCCAACAGAACTTTCTGCAATGATGGAAATGTTTTTTGTCTTCACTGTCCAATATAGGAGCCATAGGTCACAAGTGGCTTTGAAGACTGGCATGACTTCTGAACTAGCTTAAATTTTTAATTTAATCATAATTAATTTTAACTTAAATGGGCACATGTAACAGTGGCTCCTGTGCTGAACAGCACAAGTCTAAAGCAGTTCAAAAGCTCATTAAATTTAGAGAGTACTGGTCTGGAGAATGCCAGGTCACGCATTTCCTTCCCCCAATAAACCACTGATCAGACAGGCATCCCATGTGCTACACTATACCACACATTCAACTGGATTGACAACCAGCTTGACTGGAAATAAGAATTTGGTTTATATGGTGGTTATTTTCACTACAAAGAATGCTCTGAAGAAAACAAAACTACCATATAATCCAGTAATTCCACTCCTGACTATATATCTGAAGAAAACAAAAACACTAATTCATAAAGATACATGAAACCCAATGTTCATTATAGCATTATTTACACTAGCCAGGATGTGGAAGCAAACTAAGTCCATCAATAGATGAATGGATAAAGAAGATGTGGTGTATAACACACACACACACACACACACACACACACACACTGGAATATTACTCAGCTATTAAAAAGAAAGAAATTTTTGCCATTTGCAACAAAATAGGTCAACCCAGAGGATATTATGCTTAGTGAAATAAGCCAGACAGAGAAAGATAAATAAAGTATGTTTTCACTTGTCTGTGGTATCTGAAAAATAAGACGAATGAATATAAAAACAGAAACAGACTCACAGAAGCAGAAAACAAACTACTGTTGCTTGGACTTGTTTGGGGAGAGAAGTTGCATGAGGAGCAAAATTTGGGAAGGAGATTAAGCGGTACAAACTACTAGGTATAAAATAAATAAGATACAAAGTTGTAATGCACAGCACAGGTAATATAGCCAATATTTTTAATAGAGTATAAATATAAAAATATTGAATCACTGGTGTATCTGGAACTAATATAATATTGTAAATCAACTATATTTCAATAAAAAATTATACTCTATTTACAGACAATAAAAATAAGGGTGATAAGACATTTAAACAAAGAAGTTAAAAGATTTTACATTTAATTTTTGTTAAACAGATTGCAACTGACATACAAAAGGTGCATATATTGAAAGTGTAAAATTTGACAATTTTTGACATATCCCAGCACTGTGATCAAGAAAATGAACATATCTATTATCTGTAAAAGTCTTCTTGCACCCTTTGTAATTCCTCCATCCCACACTACCCTCTTCTTGTTCATCAATAGGCAACCACTGATCTACTCTCTGTTGCTATACATTAGTTTGCATTTCCTAGAATTTTATACAAATGAAATCCTACAGTATGTACTATTTTATTCACCTGGCTTCTTTTATTCAGTGTAATTATATTGAGATTCATTCATTTCGTGTGCATCCATAGTTCATGACTTTTTATTGATGAGTTGTATATCACAATTTGTTTATCCATTCACCTGTTAATGAGTATTTTTATTTCCAGCTTGGGGCTATCACAAATAGTTCTGCAAAGAACATTGGTACACATGTCTTTGTATGAACATGTGCTTTCATTTCTCTTGGGTAAATACCTGGGGGTGTAATGGCTGGATCATATGTGGGCATGTATTTAAAACTTTAAGAATATGCCAAATTGTTTACCAAAGTTGTAACGTTTTACATTCCAACCAGCAGTGTATGAGTTCTAGTTCCTCCAAATTCTCAGCAACACATTGTATGGTCAGACTTTCAAATTTTAGCCATTCTAATAGGAGAGCAGTGATATCACATTGTGGTTTTAATTTGCATTTCTGTAATGATTAGTAATAAGTATATTTTCATATGCCATTTGTATTGTGTCTATTCAAATGTTTTGTCCATTTTTTCCTATTTGTTGTTGTTTTCTTATTATTGAGTTTTGAGAGTGTTTCTTATATTCCAGATCAAGTATGTTTTGCAAATACTTCCTCACAATCCTTGGTTTGTCTTTCATTCTCTTAAAAGAGCAAATTCTTAATAATTGATGAAGCCCAATTGGTCAATTATTTCTTTTATTGTTGTGTTGTAGCTAAGAAATCTTTGTCTAATCCAAGATTATGATTTTCTACTGTTTCCTTCTGTAAAACTTCTAAATATTTTATAGATTTATATCCATTTGAATTAATTTTGTACATGGTGTTAGGTATGAATCAATGTTCATTTTTCTAACATAGACACCAATTATTTCAGTATCAACTGCTGAAAAGACTATCCTTTCTCTACTAAATTCTTTTCCATCTTTGCTGAAACACAATTAACCTATGTACATGGGTCTATTTCTGGATTCTCTATTCTTTCCATTGATCTATTTGTCTTGACACCAATATCATTGTCTTGATTACTATAAGTTTTAAGATAAATTTGGGAGGACATTCCTGGTGGTCCAGTGGTTAAGACTCCATGTTTCTCTGGTTGGGGAACTAAGATCCCACACGCTGTGGAACCAATTTAAAAAAAAATCTGAAAGGTAGTTTTAGTCCTCCAGCTTTTTTCTTCTTTTTTCAAAATTTTAGCTATTCCAGACCCTTTGCACTTCCAAATGAATTTTAGAATCTTGTCAATTTCTATAAAATGGCCTACTGGAATTTTGGTTAGGCTGGCTTTGAATCTACAGATTAACTTGGTGAAAATAGATACCTTTGCAATATTGAATTTCTGATCTGTAAATACAGTATCTGTCTGCATTTATTTAGGTCGTCTTTAATTTCTCTCACCAATGATTTTTAGTATTCAAAGTGCAGGATTTATCAGATTTATCCCTAAATATTTCTTATTTCTTTTCTTATCTTGTAAGTGATATTTTAAAAAGTTTCAGTTTTGGTTCTTCGTTATGGTATAAAATTGACTTTTTAAAGTTGATCTTACATCTTACATCCTTGATAAACTTGTTGATTAATTTTAGTAGCTTTTTTGGTGAATTCCATCAGATACCCTACATAGATAATCACACTGTCTGAAAATAAAGACAGTTGTACTTCTTCCTTTCCAATCCACGGTGCCTCTGATTTGTATGTAAATACAAACACAGATGTGGGCACCAAAATCCCATGTGTACTTGTCTACGAAGAGTCAGCATAGTGACCCAGAATATGTCTACGTTAATTCATTAAACTATCAACAAAATAAACACAACATTTGAAAATCCTCACAGAGAACTTATGAAGGTCTGTGACCCATACTGAAAACCACCCAGATGTGGTGGGAAACACCCAGAATTCAAAGTCAGAGACCTGGATTTGAACCCTGGCTCCCTGCTTCCTGCTCTGCAACCTAGGGGAAAGATTTACTCTGTCTGGAACCTGTTTCCTCATATAAAACAGGGGGATTGATGCACTTGGAAAATATTGATGAGTTATCTGCTGTGGGCCAGGACTATAATATCTTCCTTCCCAACTTAAAAGAGTTGTCTTGAGGATCAAAAGAGATAACTTAGGAGGAAGCATTGTATGAAACAAAGCATACTACAGTTGTTAGTTATTTTCTTTTCATGTACTTAGCTATCTCCTAAGCTCAAAAATCTCCCTTGAGCCCTTTGAGATCTGTCTCAGAGGTCTTTCTCATGCCTTCACCCTGGTTTCTCATGGTCCCTTCTCTATAATCCAAACAGTCATCTCACGGCTTACCTGGTTGTTTCTCCTCTTTGGCCAAGAGATAGGTCATACCAGGGTTTGAGCCTAGCACAGTGCCAGGTAAACAGGAGGTAAACAAAGTATATGCTTGCTAATACATGGATTTGAGGCTGTAGGTGACTAAGTGAGGATGACGAGCCAGAGAAGACAGGACAAGGAAGTCAGACATTCCTTCCCCACTTGATGATGCTGTCTGAGCCTGTTTCTGTTGGCACTACCCATTGCTGGCCCACCCACATGTCGATTCACTCAAAAACACAAGAACAGTAATGGCCACAGCAAGGCATGAGGTTGTTAGTAAGCTGTGATTGAACCAGGGCTTTGCTTCTCCAAGCACTTCATCCCTGGGAGTGATTGGGAAGTTGATGCCACTTTCTTCTTTGGGGGCCATAAGTCCCTGTCCCAAAGCCCAACCCAGTGACAGGGGTGGCTCCCTGACCCTTTTCAGTACCACTGAGAGGGTCAGTTCCTGGGCTGGCTTTCTCCATTGAGAGGAGGATGGCTGGAGGACTGGGTCAGCAGAAGCCATGCCAGGAAGGGTGGGGAGTGGGGAAAGGGCTAGGTTTTCGAAATCTCTCTGGCCTGGCCAGGATGGGGTAGGGTGGAGAGATAGCAAGCCACTTCACATTTGTTGAGTCCAGATGGCAGGTTCATGAGAACCATTTAATCGTCCGCAGAGAAAGGAGGACATCTCACTTTGGCAGAAGACATAGGCTAATCAGAAGCAGCCCCCAGCCTCTCTATCCCTCCCTCTATGAATTCAGTTTGATGGGTGCAAGTAGAAGTTCCAGGGCTTTGATCCCTGGCCATGCCGCCTAGCCTCAGTTATCGGACATTCAGAAACAACTGAAGGAGTTTTCCAATTGGGAGTTGGGAGGGGAGTATCTTGTGAGCCCACCTTGGCCAGGAGTCTCTCATGAGCTATGAGCAAGCCCAGCTCATCCTACTCCCAGCCAGAAAACTTTCTCTCCTTGTGCCAGAAGCCTTCATTCTGAGGATGCTTGGGCAAAAAAAAAGCAAGAGGGAGTGGAGACAGCTCAGGGTTTTGGAAGTAAACAGATTAATAGATATGGTGTCAGTGGAATAATTTAGGGATCTCTCACTTCTTATTTCACAGAATGACTGTATGCATGAAAGTCACATAACCCCATGAGCCTTAGCTTTCTTCTCTACAAAATGAAGATCAAGATACCTACCTGATAGTATGTTATGTAATAATGTATGAGATGCCTGGTGCTCATTCAGGGCTCATAAGTGGCAATTCTCTTCTCTCCCAAGCTGATGGGATGCTCAGACCAAAGCTTAGGTTCAGTCTTATAGTCCTCTGCCTGAAACCATTGTTGTTTAATACATCAATTTCTCCTCCCACCTCCTTAATTATCTAGTTCCTATTTTCTTTTACTATGTCAATCAACTAGCCTTATTGTTTCTATGATTTTTATTGTAAAGTTTTAAAAATCCATTCTGCATTAGCTTCTGGGTATAAAATAAGCATATACATATCAGCTATATTTATAAAATATAAAATACATGCAGGCACCATGAGGTATGACCACACATATGCAGAGTGACAAAGGAGGTTTAATCAAAAAATGAACTGCATGGCTTTATCACACTACAGGTTGGAACATTAATGGGTTTTGCAACTCCAGATTGGCTTCTGAAACACAATGCATGAAAATGGTTGGCTTAAACAGAGGATCCCACTTGAATGCACTTTTTTGGACATTCATCAGCTGACCGATGTTTTCAGAGGCCTCTAAGCCTGTCCCTGGACTAGTCTCCTTTGCCTGTGGCTCCGGGGTTCCTCCACCCTCATCTATTCCTCAGGAAGGAGTTGGCTGCAGAGCCTTCTCCCCGTCTTTCTTGGACATGCTGGCTTTCAGTGCCTGAAGTATATAGTCTCCATCCATCCAGAACATCACTAGCTACCTTTTTCTCATTGCTAATAGAGATCTGAAGGCTGGACCAGTGGGTATGTAGAGAATATATCTTCTTTTCTCTCCAATTCAACTACTTACTGCCACGTTCCTTCTCTCTTAAAGTGTCCCCATCCCACCAAAGCCTGAGATGAGGCTTTTAAGCACACTCCAGAGGCCAGTCACCAGCTTGAGTTTCACTTGACTTTCAGCCTAAGCCTGCCAGAGCCAGAGTGTGGCTGTGAGCAAGCTAGATCACACCCAGGCTGGTCCTGGAGTCACAAGAGCTGGGCTGTATTCCATCGCCAGCTCTCACAAACCCTGTACTCCCAGAGGAGTCACTTATGGCTGTTTTAGGCCCACTGTTTCCTCCAATCAGTGGAAAGATCAAGCTTACTCCTAGTCTGCATCCAGATTCAAAACTCTCCAGGGAAACGTGGACATTGAGCGTGACCACTAGGTGGCAGTACGTGGAAGGACACGGAGCTGAAATCCGTGGCGATGCCAAGGGCTCCAGAGGGCTTAGGGCCTCTGGGAGGCCCAGGTGCAGCCTGAGGAGAGAGCCACCAAGATTGCTCACTCAGCTCACCCGCACACAGTTACTGAGCACCAGAGTCTGCTCATCTTCTCCTGCCTTTTGCCTCCCTGCCCTTGGGGCTCCCCCACCGGGCTAGGTGCACACCCATCCTTCTCCTCCTCCCGGCAGACCCCTGTAAGCCCTTTAGGACTCAGGTCAAACAGGTCTCTTGTGAAGCTTTTCCTGACAAATCTTCTCCTCCTGCTTCTCAGACAAAGTTCATTCTTGTTTTCTTTGTCTCCCCAGCACCCTTAGTCCACGGCTTGATCGTGACACTTACCATCCCAGACAGAGAGCATTCCCCTGGCTGTCTCCATTACTGGATTATGAAGTTTTAAGGGCAAAGACCAGGTTTTCCTTACCTCTATTCCCCCAGTGCCCAACATGGAACTGGCGTTTGATACTGCTGCTACATGTTTGTGTTTCAGATGAATTAATGCATCAACAGGGTTTTGAAAGAACAAAGGAACCTCTTTATTCAATGCTTTTTTTAATCTGCCTTTCTGGTAATTCCTAGTATTAAGAGTTATGCCTTTCTTGATTTTGATTAGCAAGTATGACTTTAGTGGGGTTTTCAGCGTCTCTTAGCACTGAAACTCTGGTTCAAACAAAAATCTATGACAACCTGAATATATAAAGCAAATGATAGTGGAGTTGCTTCCTAGAGCCTATTATACAGAGCGTAAGTCAGAAAGGGAAAAGCAAATACTGTATATTAACCCATATATATGAAATCAAGAAAGATGGTACTGATGAGCCTATTTGCAGGGCAGCAAAGGAGACGTGGATGTGGAGACCAGACTTATGGACACGGGGGTGGGGCAGGGTAAGAAGGAGAGGGTGGGATGAATGGAGAGAGTAGCATGGAAACATATACACTAACATATGTAAAATAGAGAGCCAGTGGGAATTTGCTGTGTGACTCAGGGAGCTCAAACCGGGGCTCTGTGACAACCTAGAGGGTGGGATGGGGTGGGGGGCTGGGAGAGGTTCAAAAGGGAGGGGACATATGTATACCTGTGGCTGATCCATGTCGATGTATGACAGAAACTAACACAATATTGTAATTATCCTTCAATTAAAAATAAATAAATAAAAAGAAAGTGGAGCTGCTTGAGTTGAAGCTGAAATGGGGAAATATGAAGCTGGTTCTGCTTCTCCTTCCATCCATTTCCTTGGTCAGGGAGCGCCTCCTTAGAATCCAGGGGCTTTGTAAACACACTTCAAAAACCACTCCCCTGATTGTCATACTAATTTCTTTTCTATTCACCTCCAATTCACAGGAAAGATGAATGATTGGGGAAGGAGTGTATTTCTGGGGACAGGAAGCCTGTTTCTGTTATCCCACAACCTTGGCAAGCAGTATAGGCTCAATGGATGTTTGACTAACTGAATGGAGTTGAGTTGAATTTAAATAAGTAGACTTTGAAGTCAAATATTGCCTTAGAAGTTGGAGAGAAGTGGCCTTGCGTGGTTTTTCCCCAAGGTAGATGTGGGAAGGTTGTTGAGGAGATGACTGGCCTGACAATCACCTCTATTCTGAATTAATTCCTTGTGACCTCCGAATCTCAGGGCACTGTGAGTGGCCAAGGGGGCCAAGTGGTCTGACTGCAGAACCGACTGATTCAAACTAAATGTGGCTTTAGTTTATCTGAATGTCCCACCTAGGTCAGTGTGCAGCAATATACATACAAACAGCTCAATAAAGCACTGTCACACTGAGGCACCTGCAGGTTAGAAGGTGTCGTTGGGTTCATCTAGACTGATCAGAGGAAAAGCGCTCTCCAGCATCCCTGACAGTGGATCTGCTCTATTAGTGCCCTTTGGAGGGGCAGCATGGTCATTGTTGAAGAGGGCTCCCTCACATCCAGTCTCCTTCTTCCACCTTTCCCCTCTCTGAGGCTCAGCCTCTCTCCTCTCCATATAAATACAGTGGTTTTAAATTTTTAAAAAGGTTTTTAAAATTCATTGAAAAACTCTCCCTCCACTCTCTGGCATTTTAAAAAACCTGTTCTTTTCCTCGTAGCTGAGCCTCTTGAGAAAGCCACCCATGAACTCTCTCTACCTCCTCACCTCCAGCCCACCCCTCAGCCCGCTGCAATCTGGCTTATGTCCTTACCATTCACTGACGCTACTCCCGATAGATCAATCACTCTCCTTCTACTGCTGTGTCTAATACTAAGACACTATTGACTTCCCACTTGGAAACCTTGCCTTTCTTGATTTTTTGGTAACTCTCTTTTCTGCTTTTTTTTGTTTGTCTTCCTACTTCTCTGGCTGCTTCTTTTCCACTCCCCTCTCAGTTTGCTCTTTAGCCAGTCCTCCGTCATCTTTTCATCTTACCCTACCTACACTACCTGAGCTGGCTTATCTACCCTTCTGTCTTCCACTACCAAAATTGTCATTAGTGTTAGGCCATTTGCTTATCTTCTATATCCAATCCATAGCAGAATCATTCTATCAATAGTTTTTAGCAAAACTCACATTTACAGCCCCTAGGTCCGTCTAGTCAAGGCAATGGTTTTTCCCGTGGTCATGTATGGATGTGAGAGTTGGACTGTGAATAAAGCTGATCGCCGAAGAATTGATGCTTTTGAACTGTGGTGCTGGAGAAGACTCTTGAGAGTCCCTTGTTTTGCAAGGAGATCCAACCAGTCCATTCTAAAGGAGATCGATCCTGGGTGTTCATTGGAGGGACTGATGCTGAAGCTGAAACTGCAATACTTTGGCCACCTCATGCGACGAGTTGACTCACTGGAAAAGACTCTGATGCTGGGAAAGGTTGGGGGCGGGAGGAGAAGGGGACGACCGAGAATGAGATGGCTGGATGGCATCACCGACTCTGTGGACATGAGTTTGAGTGAACTCCGGGAGTTGGTGATGGACAGGGAGGCCTGGCGTGCTGTGATTCATGGGGTCGTGGAGAGTCGGACACGACTGAGTGACTGAACTGAACTGAACTGAACTGAACTTCATCCTCTTGCTACTCCCTATTTTATTTCTCATCTCTTTTTGACTTTTATCACTGACTATAAAATCCACCCTACACAATGCCACAGATTTAAAATATAATTTAGACCACAGCATTCCCCTGATTCAAACTTGTCTATGATGCCCTGTTAGTCTGCAGAATAACATCCAAGCTCCTTAACATGGTTCTTATTCAAGGCTCTCCTCATATAAGGCCCAACATGACCTGGGCCTCTGTCTATCTCTCCGCTCCCCAGATTCCTTTATGTTGTAATTTAAATACAGTTTAGAGAAATGCTGCATTGTTTCCAGGCTCCGCTACGATTTCTTACAGACATTCTGTTTCTTCAGAAAAGAATGTCCTTCTTACCTATACTTCTTTAAACCTTTTTTAAAATACTTACTTTTATTTGTTTATCTGGTTGCACTGAGTCTTAATTGAGGCACATGGGATCTTCAGTCTTCACTGTGGCACACAGCCTCTTTAGTTGTGGCATGTGAACTCTTAGCTGCAGCATATGGGATCTAGTTCCCTGACCAGGGTTTGTACCTAGGCCCCTTGCCTAGGGAGCAAGGAGTCTTAGCCACTGGACCATCTGGGAAATCCCTCTTTAAACATTAAAAAACTGCTTTTATTTAGTTTTTTATTTGGCTGCACTGGTCTTCATTGCTACCTTGGAGCTTTCTCTAGCTGTTGCAAGTAGGGGCTATTCTTTTTTGCAGAGGGCAGTCTTCTCATTGCAATGGCTTCCCTTATTGTGGAGCACGGGCTCTGCTCTAGGGTACACAGGCTTCAGTAGTTGTGGGACCTATGACATGTGGACCTTACTGGACCAGAGATCAAACCCATGACCTCTGCATCAGCAAGTGGATTCTTAACCACTGGACCACCAGGGAAGTCCCCCTGTACTTCTTACAATACTTTTATACATCCCTTAGAAGTCAGCTCAGTTATTACTTCAACTGGGGAGCTTTCTCTGACCCCTCCAATCTAGTTAGGGGCTCCTCACAGGTTTTCCATAGCAGCCTGTGCACGCTTCAACCTCAGAAGTACTGAAACTGTATTGGGATTGTGTTCTTGATGGCATCTCCATAAACTATACTCTGTGAGCTTGTGGGCCCCTTTCAGTTCAGTTCTGGAAAAGAGTCTGATGCTAGGAGGGATTCGGGGTGGGAGGAGAAGGGGACGACGGAGAATGAGATGGCTGGATGGCATCACCGACTCGATGGACATGAGTTTGAGTGAACTCCGGGAGTTGGTGATGGACAGGGAGGCCTGGTGTGCTATGATTCATGGGGTCGCAAAGAGTCAGACACGACTGAGCGACTGAACTGAACTGAAAGGGGCCCACAAGCTTAAAAGGTTTTTAAAAGCATTTCTGTCTCACTGGTGTGTAGGAGAGAACCTGGAAAGTCATACGTGCTCAATAATACCTGGCGTAGATTAATACCAGCAGTAACACTCCCATTAGTTTCTTCTTCATGAGTGTAATTTGTAGTTGTAGAATTCCATTTTGAAAGTCGCCATGACTTAGAGTACTATCTGGTAGGCCGGCATGCCTGTCCCTTAGGTTTATATCTTGGGAGATGACATAGTCTTTTCTCCCAGAGTTCCTCCCATTTTTTTACTGCACCAACCTGTGTTCTCTTTGATGGTAAAAATGAAGTCCATACATTATTACATTTACTGATACATTGGCGTTCAACACCATAAAAATGCCAATGAAGTATGTTTAGAACTTACCAGATGCTCTCTTTTTAGAAGAAAGAGTGAGTTTAGAGCACATGCCTCCCAATAATGTCTAATATCATAGCTTCTGAGCAGACTTTTAAAGGTACTGAGAAACTATTATAGCTATGTGTTTTTTGCCTAGACAGTATGTAGTCTATCTCGTTTCTCTGTTTATCATCAAAGAGATGCTTCATCTCTGTGTTTATAGCCTCTTAACACATTGCTACTTTTCAGATGGGGGTCTTGGAGAATGATTTTTGTGCCCATGTAACCCTGACCTCCCTTCTTTTTTGATTTTTCTACGCAAGGTAAAGAATTAGTAACTAACAGAAAGACTTTAGAAGTTACTGTCTTCATTTCCCTCATGTGAAAACATGGGCCCATAGAAATAAAATGACTTGCCTAGTGGGAATAATAACCTCTATCCTCCCAAAGAGCTGAACTCAGCAGTGCACGAATCACTGTCTAAGATGTGAGAGCAATTAGTGAGATAGCCCAAGATTTGCAGCCTCTGGTAAGTAATCCATACATTCTGCTCACAGCTACTGTGGGACAATACTGCTGGTTCTCAGTTCTGGGCTTGAAGGATACTTTCCCCTGCATTCCTACTGCAGAAGAACCACTGCAGCTATCTGCTTTCTGGTGGCAGGACCCAGAAACACATGGAGTCCAACAGTACTGCTGGACAGTCTTGCCTCAAGGACTGAAGACTTCCCCTTCCTTGTTTGGGGAACTGTTGGCTAGGGTTCTTATTCCAATGTGTGTGGATGACTTGCTCACAACAAGCAAAGTGTCTACAAAATACCATAAGAACAACTATTCAGCCAGTTGTGGATGGAATGGCTCCCAGAAGAAGGCTCAAGTATGTAAGTAACAAGTCACGTATCTGGGTTTCATCCTCTGCCTGATAGGAAATAGGCATCTGCAGGCTCAGGAACACCCAAGACAGACACAGCTGAGGGGCTGCTGAGAAAGCAGGATTCTGTCAGATTGGGACCTCAAGCTCAGGCTTTAACAGGACATGATCTTGAACTCCTTACTTGGGTGAAAGAGCACTGAACAGCCTGTAAAACAATAAAAACAAGGTTAGTCTTGGCTCCAGCTTTGGAACTAGCAGACTTAAACCTTTCACACTGTATAACCATGAGGGACAAGGCATGAGTCTCAGACATTAATTCAAGCTCCGGGGAACATCCATTGACTCACTACCTATTCTCAACTAAAACAGACTGTTCAGGGTGGGCCCCTAGCCTTGGAGCTCTATCTGCTCCTTGTGACAAACTTCAGGAAGCTGAGCAGTTCACCCTGGGGCAACTCACCACTGTGTATGTCTCTCACAGGATTAGATCTGATAGAGTGCCTGAAGAACTATGGACAGAGGTTTGTGACATTGTACAGGAGGCAGGGACCAAGACCATCCCCAAGAAAAAGAAATGCAAAAAGGCAAAATGGTTGTCTGAGGAGGCCTTACAAACAGCTAAGAAAAGAAGAGAAGTGAAAGGCAAAGGAGAAAAGGAAAGATATACCCATTTGAATGCAGAGTTCCAAAGAATAGCAAGGAGAGATAAGAAAGCCTTCCTCAGTGATCAGTGCAAAGAAATAGAGGAGAACAATAGAACGGGAAAGACTAGAGATCTCTTCAAGAAAATTAGAGATACCAAGGGAAATTTTTATGCAAAGATGGGCACAATTAACGACAGAAATGTTATGGACCTAAAAGAAACAGAAGATATTAAGAAGAGCTGGCAGGAATACACAGAAGAACTGTACAAAAAAGATCTTCATGACCCAGATAACCATGATGGCGTGATCACTCACCTAGAGTCAGACACCCTGGAATGCGAAGTCAAGTGGGACTTAGGAAGCATCACTACGAACAAAGCTAGTGGAGGTGATGGAATTCCAGTTGAGCTATTTCAAATGCTAAAAGATGATGCTGTTAAAGTGCTGCACTCAATATGCCAGCAAATTTGTAAAGTTCAGCAGTGGCCGCAGGACTGGAAAAGGTCAGTTTTCATTCCAGTCCCTAAGAAAAGCAATGCCAAAGGATGCTCAAACTACCACACAACTGTACTCATCTCACATGCTAGCAAAGTAATGCTCAAAATTCTCCAAGCTGGGCTTCAAAAGTACGTGAACAGTGAACTTCACGTTCATGGTGAGGTTCTAAGTTTAGAAAAGGCAGAAGAACCAAAGATAAAATTGTCAACATCCGTTGGATCATCAAAAAAGCAAGAGAGTTCTGGTAAAATATCTACTTCTGCTTTATTGACTATGCCAAAGCCTTTGACTGTGTGGATCACAACAAACTATGGAAAATTCTTCAAGAGATGGGAATAGTAGACCACCTGACCTGCCTCTTGAGAAATCTGTATGCAGGTCAGGAAGCAACAGTTAGAACTGGACATGGAACTACAGACTGGTTCCAAATCGGGAAAGGAGTCTGTCAAGGCTGTGTATTGTCACACTGCTTATTTAACTTCTATGCAGAGTACATCATGAGAAATGCTGGGCTGGATGAAGCACAAGTTGGAATCAAGATTGCTGGGAGAATTATCAATAACATCAGATATGCAGATGACACCACCCTTATGGCAGAAAGTGAAGAGGAACTGAAGAGCCTCTTGATGAAAGTGAAGAGAAGAGTGAAAAAGTTAGCTTA
The DNA here is from genome assembly GCF_049115385.1 of Moschus berezovskii. Classification (NCBI taxonomy): domain Eukaryota; kingdom Metazoa; phylum Chordata; class Mammalia; order Artiodactyla; family Moschidae; genus Moschus; species Moschus berezovskii. The sequence continues at coordinate 97,414,335 of NC_142463.1, read as the reverse complement.
AAGCTCAACATTCAGAAACCTAATATCATGGCATCAGTCCCATCACGTCATGGTAAATAGATGGGGAAACAATGTAAAAAGTGAGAGGCTTTATCTTTTGGGGTTCCAAAATCACTGCACATAGTGACTGCAGCCATGAAATTAAAAGACGCTTGCTCCTTGGAAGAAAAGCTATGACCAACCTAGGAAGCATATTAAAAAGCAGAGACATTACTTTGCAAACAAAAGTCCATCTAGTCAAAGCTATGGTTTCTCCAGTAGTCATGTATGGATGTGAGAGTTGGACGATAAAGAAAGCTGAGCACTGAAGAGTTGATGCTTTTGAACTGTGGTGTTGGAGAAGACTCTTGAGAGTCCCTTGGACAGCAAAGAGATCTAACCAGTCCATCTTAAAGGAAATCGGTCCTGAATATTCATTGGAAGGACTGATGCTAAAGCTGAAACTCCAGTATTTTGGCCACCAGATGTGAAGTACTGACTCATTTGAAAAGCCCCTGATGCTGGGAGAGATTGAAGGTGGGAGAGGAAGGGGATGACAGAGGATGAGATGATTGGATGGCATCACTGACTCAATGAACATGAGTTTGAGTAAACTCTGGAAGTTGGTAATGGGCAGCGAGGCCTGGGTGCTACAGTCCATAGGGTCGCAAAGAGTCAGACGCAATTGAATGACTGACCTGAACTGACTGAATATTGCATTTATTATTTTTATGTCAGCCCTTTATTTATATTGCTGTTGTTTAGTTGCCAAGTCATGTCCGACGCTTTTTCGACCCCATGGACTGTAGCCCACCAGGCTCCTCTGTCCATGGGATTTCCCAGGCAAGAATACTGGAGCGGGTTACTGTTTTCTTCTCCAGAGGATCTTCTTGCCCCAGGGATCAAACCAACATTTCCTGCATTGCAGGTGGATTCTTTACCACTAAGTCACCAGGGAAGCCCTGACTTATATTTCCTTGTTTTTTCTTCACAACAGTTCTATGGGGAAACTGTCATTAGTATTTCTAGCTCACAGATGAGGAAACTGAGGTTTGGGGAGATGAATTAACATGCCCAAACTCAAAAAGCTAGTGAAAAGAAAATCAAGGCTTCCAAAAGAGACACTTAGACTCAAAAGTCATTTCTTTTAATTACTAAGCTCTGCGGAGAAGGCAATGGCAAGCCACTCCAGTACTCTTGCCTGGAAAATCCCATGGATGGAGGAGCCTGGTGGGCTGCAGTCCGTGGGGTCGCTAAGGGTCGGACACGACTGAGCGACTTCACTTTCACTTTTCACTTTCACACATTGGAGAAGGAAATGGCAGCCCACTCCAGCGTTCTTGCCTGGAGAATCCCAGGGATGGGGGAGCCTGGTGGGCTTCCGTCTATGGGGTCACACAGAGTCGGACACGACTGAAGTGACTTAGCAGCAGCAGCAGCAGCTTAACTACAAGGCTACTTATTTCCCCATTTGTGTAAAATAGATTTTATTTTTATTTCTGATTGCTCTTCCTTTGGTAATAGTTAAAGAATGCTGGCCAAAGTTAATGGGCTTAATGGTTCATAAACAAACTCCACAGTGTACAAAGGACTACCTATTTTAAACATTAAGAATTTTTTATGTAATTCAGATTATCTCTACTGTGAGCATAGGTTTTCATATATTGACCTTCTTAGCACGAGACCCAGCTAGTTTGGAAATGAGCAATCCAGAAGATAGGAAGCACTATTTGTAATTAAGTGGAAAATTCCCCCATGGCTCCAAAGTTAAATTAGAAAAGAACTGATTAAGGAAAGTAAAGAGAACACTCTTAGTCCCTTTAGTGCAAACCCTTTGTTTGTCCAAGCCAAACAGTTACCATTTCTAAGAGAAGTAAAACACCTGTTGCTTCAGAAAGGAAAATTTCAGACCTGCTCTTCAGAGCTGTTGCTGATAAGGGCTGAGGTTTAAAAGTTTCCAAAGATTGACATCTCGGCCCAAAAGTTTACCTTCCTGTCTGCTTATTTTCTGTATCTGCATGTGTGCCTTCGCTGGAAAGTTAGATTGTGACTCCAGCCCAGGACTCACTCCCCTCTGCACTTCTGGAAGGAGCATTGATTTGGGTGTGGCTGCTCTAGACAAATGGTGAGGCCCTCCTTGGTCTGGGGAGCCTTGGTCTCAGAATGAAGTTGCTCTTCTGGTTCCTACCCTGAGTGGTCCACTCAAAGGTCATGTCAGTTGGATTCTGTGGATCATCTATCTCTAGTGAGCAGTGGTTACTTAAGAGAAAAATCATTTGCGTAAACCAGTTAACATCCAGTATCAAGCCAGGTGCTCCTACTGGGCTGAATCTAGGGCCATTATGATCATGTTCTCCTGTCATCTGGGACAGGGGTATTTGGGTACGTATTCCTGCCTTGAGAGCAAACCATCTGATATATTGTCTTTTGATGGTGTCCCATCTCCTGTACCTCCCTGAACCCCAGTAGATATTTTTAAAAATTTACTTTTTCATTCTTTCGGCTGCGCTGCATCTTAGTTGCAGCATGAGGGATCTTCTATCATCATTGTGGCATGCAAGATCTTTAGTTGTGGCACATGAACTCTTGGCTGTGGCATGTGGAATCTAGTTCCCTGACCAGGAATTGAACTGCAGCCCCTTGCATTGGTAGCATAGAGTCTTAGACACTGGACCACCAGGAAAGTCCCCTCAGTAGATTTTGATTCAAGTCAGGAGTTCCATCAGGATTCTGTATTTTTAAACAATCTTCTGAGGTAGGATGACAAACTATTCTGTTTACCTAGGCAGGCCTGGGGAGATTGAGGAATCTACCAGGTTATGCGGCCTTCAGTGATAAATTTGAAGTCCTGGGCAAACCGGGATGAGTCAGTCACCCAATTATGGGTGATTATGATTTACAGCAAGGTTCAGCAAACATCAGTCCACAAGCCAATCCAAGCCACTGCTGATTTTTGTAAATAAAGTTTTATTGGAACATAGCCATGTTCATCCATTTCCATATTGTCTATGACTGGTTTTATGCTGCAGTCGGACAGCTGAGTAATTGTCACAGTGACTACATTACCCACAAAATGTAAAATACACATTATTTGTCTCTTTCCAGAAAACATTTGCTGAGTCCTGATTTATAGGATAAAATCCAGCAACCCAATCCCTTTATCATGAGCCAATTACCTTCCTGGCCAGCCTCATCTCTACTCTTTCCTTTCTTTCTTTGATCTCGGAAGTCATACTGTCTATTTCTAGCTCCAGTAAAATTCTAAATGCTCCTTTTCCCCTTTTATTTATTTCTTTTTTTCCACATGTTGCTCCCTCTACCTTGACTGCCCTTCTCCCACTCTGCTTAGCTAATTCCTTTTGGTCCAATAGGACACAGCTCAGGAAGTCTTCCACCTCCAGGAAGTCTTCCCTGATGCTCCACCACACCCTTCTACGTTTCCCCCACCACCCTATCTCCATAGGGCCAGTGTAAGTGGAGCCTCCTATGTACACCTCACCCATTGTTGATTTGCTTTTTGATTTCTCCCACTGGGTTGTGAGATCTTCCAGGGAGAGCACTGTGGCTCATTCACCTTTATAATGCCATCCTTTTGTTGGATTCCTGGCATGGAAGAAGCCTAGGTGGTGCAGTGGTAAAGAATCTGCCTGCCAGTGCAGGAGATGTGGGTTTGATCCCTGGGTCAGGAAGATCCCCTGGAGAAGGAAATGGCTACCCACTCCAGTATTCTTGCCTGGAGAATTCCATGGACAGAGGAGCCTGGTGTGTTACAGTCTATGGGGCCTCAAAGAGTCAGACATGGCTGAAGTACTGAGCACACACACGGAGGAAGCCTAGGAAATGATGTTGAATTATATATCTATACAACAGGTATAATAAATTTCTGGGAGGTATAGCTATATGTGTGTCTTAGCTAGAAACTTAGATTATGACTCTTGTTCAGGACTCAACTGTCTCCACTTCTACAAGATGCATTGGTTTGGGTGTGGTTGTCCCAGACAAACTGTGAGCTGCCACTACCGCTTCCCCCACCTTCCTGTCCTGCATGGCAACCTTGGCTTGATGAACCCTTTAGAAGCAGACAAAGGCAAGTGAAAATGAGAGATTCTGCTTATATAACTCAATTAATTTTCAAAAAGGCATAACTTGTCAGCAAACACTTTTTCAAATCACAAATTTCATGTTTGGTTTAGGGACTGAATGGTACTAAATGTCAACTAGAACATAAAAGTACATGTTTTAGTATTAAAAATAGACCAAAAGAGCAATAAAAAAGAAGCCATGTGGATAAATAATATTCCCTCCAGTGTGGAAATATATGACTTGTATTGACCTGGAGAGATGGTTTTTGTGAGTATATTTTTCTGGATCACAGTTAGACTTGGGTCACAATAAAATCTGAGGGAAGACTTTTTTTTCTGGAAAAACTTTTGTTTTCTTAAAAAATTCAAAGAGAAATATAGAAATCCTCTCTTCTCTCCTGTACTTTTTCCATTTTTCCTCAGGCCTGCTTGTCTCCAAATACGTCAGATGTGACAGCTTTTGGAGCAAACTGAGTTACAATATGTTTTATGGACCCAAATTAACAAAAATGGCTTTAGATCAACAATGATTTCCAAAAAGTGCTTGAAGACATGGTCACTTTTCCAAAAATTTGTTTTTTATTTTAAGGGGATTTTTTTTTTTGTCTGTTGCTTTTGTATTTCCAGACATTTTACTTCTCCAGATGAATAATCCTACTCCCAGAGTTAGGAAAAGAATCTGGAGTGCAGCTCAGCTCAAAGTGCCAGGTCTCCGTTTGCCAGGACCTTCCAGGGGAAATCAAGGAGACTCCTTGAGGTGCTACTCTGCCAGTGGTCAAAGAGAAGCTGGTAAACTTTCGAGAAGGCAAGCCAGTCAGGGGACCAGCCCCGAAGCAAGGGCCACTGAGCGTCATCATGCAGACTGACAGGTGGCACCAAGAGAGAGATTCCTGCATGAGATGGGTCTGCAGACCTTACCCTCACTCTCCTCCAAGAAGTGGGTTTGGCAAATGTTGGCAATTGGTTAATATTCAGGCTTTGCCCTCTGGACCTTTTGTTCCCACAGCTCCTGCGGACATATCTGCTCTCCCACTCCGTATGGTATAAACCTGTGATGAAGAGGAAGCCTGGAAGGTGGGAAGATTGTGGTGCGGGAGTTTGGGCCTGAGCATGTCCAGGATGTCAGTTCCAGGGCAAGATTTTTACCTTCTCATCCCCTGATATTTCTTCTGTGAAATGATTATAATAGTTTATACCTGAGATAGTTAAAGGTTAAATGAGATCCCATATGGAAAATTTTCAAAGTTTCTGGCACGTGTCAGATACCTTAAGACAGTTTTGGGTGGAGGGTCAGAGTTCAGAGCAGTTAGACAGAGGCTAAGTGTACGTGGGAAGATTTGCCTGGCTCTAGAAGTCACTGACGGGGAAGGCACTGGCACCCCACTCCGGTACTCTTGCCTGGAAAATCCCATGGATGGAGGAGCCTGGTGGGCTGCAGTCCATGGGGTCGCTAAGAGTCGGACACGACTGAGCGACTTCACTTTCACTTTTCACTTTCATGCATTGGAGAAGGAAATGGCAACCCACTCCAGTGTTCTTGACTGGAGAATCCCAGGGACGGGGGAGACTGGTGGGCTGCCGTCTGTGGGGTTGCAAAGAGTCGGACGCGACTGAAGCGACTTATAGCAGCAGCAGCAGAAGTCACTGAACTGCCAAAGAGGTCAAGGATGTTGGACTCAGCCTCATACCTCCTTTTCCCCAGAAATTCCCTAAAACCTCAGCTAAACTTCTTGGCCAGTAGCTCTTGTGGTCCAGCTAGAAGCCAGGAATCAGCCAGAACCTGAGGACCACTGGACAACTTGAGATTTAGGCTAGCGTGAAGGGTGGTTTTTCCTCAGGCCCTCTCCTCAGTTGTCATATCTCTCCCACAGTTCATGCTCCTGGGAAGATCTCATCTGCCCCCCAAAATTCCAATGTTCCCTATTACCGAAGGCCTCCCAAATCATATGTCCAACCTGCCCCCTCTCCTAAGTTGAAGGCAGATCACCCCCATTTGCTGGAACGCTCCATTGCACCGTGGGTGCTGGGGAACCCCAAACTCATGCCCCAAATTTAATTCATGTTCTTTATCCCTATGTTGATTCCTCCTCATGTGTTCTCAGTATAAATCGGTAATATCATCCTCCACTCTCTCGGTGAAGCCAGACATTGTGGAGTTATCCTAAGCTTCTTTTCTTTCTGGTCCCCCTTCATGTTTATTCAGTCATTCATTCAACAAATATTATTGAGTGCTTGCTATGGGTAAATCGCTACACTGTGTGCTGGATAGAAAGTAGTGAACAAAATAAAAATGGTTTCTATCATCTATGTATGGGGAGTCAGACATTAAACAAATATACAGATAAATACATACTTATAAATTCTGGTTGGAGAAGGCAATGGCACCCCACCCCAGTACTTCTGCCTGGAAAATCCCATGAATGGAGGAGCCTGGTAGGCTGCAGTCCAAGGGGTCGCTAAGAGTCGGACACGACTGAGCAACTTCACTTTCACTTTTCCCTTTCATGAATTGGAGAAGGAAATGGCAACCCACTCCAGTGTTCTTGCCTGGAGAATCCCAGGGACGGGGGAGCCTGGTGGGCTGCCATCTATGGGGTCGCATAGAGTCGGACACGACTAAAGTGACTTAGCAGCAGCAGCAGCAGTAGCAGCAGCAGAATAAATTCTGGTAAGTGTTCTGAAGGAAATACATTGGGTGTTTTATAACAAGAGGACTAAATACAGATTGAGAGGTCAAAGAATGTGTAGTATTCAGGAGTCTTTCAATCACAAATAATAGACACCCAATTTGAATTAGTTTAAAGAAGGGAGGGTTCCCAGGTTGCTCTGTGGGTAAAGAATCCGCCTGCAATGCAGGAGATGCAAAAGACTCAGCTTTGATCCCTGGGGAGGAAAGATCCCCTGGAGAAGGGCATGGCAACTCACTTCAATATTCTTGCCTGGAGAACAGAGGAGCCTGGCGGGCTACAGTCCACAGGGTCTCAAAGAGTCAGACTCGACTGAAGTGACTGAGCACACATGCATGCAAAAAGGAGCAGTTGGTTGAGAAAATATTGGGGTAGCTCATGGAAGCAAGGAAGAGCTGACAATCCAGGCCTGGAGAAGGCCTCAGGGGGCTGATGAGATCCAGAGACTGGCACCCCATCTGGACTCGCTCTTTGCTCCTCTTCTCCATATCCTTCTGAGTTGGCCTCATCCTCTCCCATTCCAGACAAGCTTTCTCCACACATCAGAGAAACTGATTCACAATCGTTTCTTTTGCCTTCTTTATCAAACCAGACAGGAAAATCTGAGAAGACTCTGAGTGACCAGAGGAATGGGAAACTGTGATGTTGGTCCAGCCAGGGTCAGGACCTACCCCTATAGTCAGACAATGAGGGCTGTTGCTTCAAGAAGGGAGGGGTGAGGCAAGGGACAGGCATCTGAAGACATCTTCAAGGAATGTATATTTAAAGTGAGGAGACCTAAAAGATAATAAATGAGGGATAATAAATGAGGAAAGGACATTCTAACTTAAAATAAAAAGTCACTCATTCATTTATTCACTTACGTAGCAAATATTTATTGACTATTGACACATCCTTGGGTATACAGCTGAGAACGAGAAAGATATGGTCCCTGCCCTCTTGGAGTTTATAAGTACAAAGATGTTAGGCAGGAAAACTGGGCCTCTCAGAAAACTATAAAAAGGTCCAGGTGGCTAGGGGTCAGTGAATGAGGGATTGGTATCACAGAATAAAGATGGAGAGGAAACAAAAATCATAGTTTTGAGATTCTTCAAGGCTATCTTGAGGTTTTTTTTTTTAATTTTGATTGCTTTATTAAAATATTCCTCATAGAATTCTTTACAAAAACAATATGTCCTAAAAAAGTCATTCAACAAATATCAAGACTTTCTATGTATAGGACATTGATGGAAAAAGCAAAGGAATCTGTGTTCCTGATCCTTAAAGTGAAGTGAAGTCACTCAGTTGTGTCGACTCTTTGTGCCCCCATGGGCTGTAGCCTACCAGGCTCTTCTATCCATGGGATTTTCCAGGCAAGAATACTGGAGTGGGTTGCCATTTCCTTCTCCTCATCTTGAGGTTTTGGATTTTTCTCTTAATTCAGTGAAAGGTCACTGAAGGTACGCTAAGGAGGAACATGATCTGGTTTATATTTCTGAAGTATTGCTTTAACTGTGTTGTCCAAGGATTGTAAAGGAACCAATGTTTAAGAATATCAGTTAGTTAGAAGACTATTTCTATAGGTCAGAAAAGAAAGGATAGTAGCTTAGACTAAAATGACATGAAGAAACAAGGGTATACTTCTAGAAGTTAAAATGAATAATACCTGGTAATAGATTGGATTTAGGGGAAGAAAGAGAGGGAGGAGGAAAGATAACTCCCAGATTTTCTGTTTTGAGTAACTGAGTAGTTGAAAGTGCTGTTTACTGGGGTGGGTGGACTACAGGAAGATTATATTAGCATAGGAAAGATCAAGAGTTTAATCTTGAACATATTACGTTTGAGCTGCCTTTGTGATACCTAAGCAGAATGTCAAGTTGGCAGGTGTGTGTGTGTGTGTGTGTGTGTGTAACAGATGGCATATAGAAACGTGAAATGGATGACCTCAATTAACAGAAGTGTAGAGTGAAGAAGAGACACAGGATGAAGCCCAGGAGAGCGTCAACATTTGGAGGACAGATAGATATTAAGTAAAGAATACCTGAGTCAGAGATAGAGAAGGAGAATGTGGTATTGGAGAGTCAAAGAAGAGAATGTTTCAGGAATAGACATGATTAATGATGTCAATGCAACTGAGGTCAAACAAACTATCGTTTTAAGGTGTCTTTTGAAGTTAGTAATATAAAGGTCATTGGTGGCCTTAGCAAGATCAGTGTCAGTGGAGCGAGCTATGGAGGTAGGAGATAATGAATGCTGTGCTGCGCTGTGCTTAGTCACTCAGTCATGTTCGACTCTTTGCGACCCTATGGACTTTAGCCAGCCAGGCTCCTCTGTTCATGGGGATTCTCCAGGCAAGAATACTGGAGTGGGTTGCCATGTCCTTCTCCAGGGGATCTTCCCAATCCAGGGATTGAAACTGGGTCCCCTGCACTAGTGGATTCTTCACTGCAGGTGGATTCTTTACCAGCTGAGCTACTCGGGAAACCCCGGAGAGAATGAATGGAACCCTTGAAAATCAGGAATAAGACAAAGATGCCTGCTCATACCATATGAATTCACTATTGCATCATAGGCAATAATTAGTGAAACAATACAAGAGTAATAAATAAAAGGTATAAAGACCAAATTAGTCATTATTTGCAGACAATATGATTGTCTCTGTAGACAAATGAAAATAATTTTATTACTGGAATAAATAAAATTTAAATGGTAGTTGGATAGAAAAGCAATATATAAAAGTATTATATTTTTATACAATAAATGAATATCTATAGTAGTAACAATAAGAACCACCCAAAGCAGAAGCTACCCAAACGTATCTAAGATCTTCGTGAAAAAAAATTAATTTTTCTAAATGACAATAAAGAAGATCCATATGGGTGGAAATGTATACCATATTAATCAAGAAAATCTCAGTGTCAGAAAGATATTAGCCTCCCTAAGGGATATTTACTCCAGCTTAAAAAGAGATTAGAAAATAAAATGGACATAGATGCAGGTGTATATGTACAGCTGGTGGTGGACACACAATAGATATTCCTTTAAATGCCTTGTGATCACAATCATCTTCACTTTTACAGGCTGTTCTCATGTTTAGAATCTTCTTCCACTTTAAGTATTTGACAAACTTCATTTAAGACCCTTCTTTCACAACCCTGGACAGACCTGATCACTCCTGCTTTCCTGGCCTTCAAAAATAGAATCACTCATTCTCTTTTGCAAGTTTGTTCAGAATCTTGTGTTTATTCCAATTATTTCTTGGGATGCAGTGCGTTCTATTTATGTGTTTATATGCCTACCTGAAGCTAGATTTTAATAGCAGAGTTCACGTCTGGGGAAATGAGCAGAAGGAAAGGTCAGCTATGGAGTTTCTTAAAGGTCTAAGTTCTCAATAAGTATCTTTTGAATAACAAAGTACTCAGAGTTAGCCTAAGCCCATAGAGAGGATTCTGAGCAGATCATTAACTCACTGCTTGTTCTTCCCCCCACCATCCTGAGGTGGTCCCTATAAATAGCCTGAGAACCTGGGGGTCTGGATGTTGGGAACCCAGGCACAGGAGCACTCCCCGTGGCAGAAGTCACAGGATATCCTGTTCCAAAGCCAAGTGCTTCAGGGCTTCTTTTACGCCAAATAGATTGTACAAAGAATGACCATCTTCTTCCCCAAAGGCCTGCTGGCCTTCACACAGGATTCCTTTCTGAAAGGAATTAACAGAACATATTTCCCAGATTGTTAACTATGTAAAGGAGTTTGGGTCTGGCAGAGAACTTAGAGCTAGAGGCCGAGGAACTGCTGTCAAGTTAGCATAAATCAGAAATGCAAGAAAGAAATCCCTGAGCTAGCTGCATTAAGCAATGAGGGATTATAATTTATCTGACAACAAATTTAAGTTCTGGCTTAGTTTTCAACAAACCCATGAGTTTTATCAAGGCAGAGGCATATGTGTATGTATACCCTTTGAAGTTTTTCTCTTTTTTCAGCTTTGGTGGTGTTGGTTTAGTCGCTAAGTCATGTCTGACTCTTTGTGACCCCATGGAGTGTGTAGCCCGCCAGGCTCCTCTGTCCATGGGATTTTCCAGGCAAGAATACTGGAGTGGATTGCCATTTCCTTCTCAAGGGGATCTTCCTGACCCAGGGATCAAGCTGTTGTCTCTGGCATTGAAAATAGATTCTTTACTGCTGAGTCACCCAGGAAGCCCTTCTTCAGTTTTATTGAGATATAATTGACACGCAGCACTGTAAGTTTAAGGTGTATAGCATAATGATTTGACTTATGTCATGAAATGATTACCACAGTGAGTTTAGTGAACACTGATCATTTCATATCGATAAAAAATCCAATAGAAAAAAATACCTTCTCCTTGTGATGAGAACTCAGTATTTCCTCTGTTAACTTTCATATGTAAGTTAAAGCAGTGTTAATTATATTTATCGCATTGTATTCTATATCCCTAGGGCTCATTTATATTATAACTGAAAGTTTACACCTTTCTACAACCTTCATCCAACCCTCCCTTCCCCCACCCCTACCTTTAGTAACCACAAATCTGATCTCTTATTCTATGAGTTTGTTTTTGAGCTATAATTGATCTACAAAGTTGTGTTATTTCCTAGCACATAACATAGTGATTTGATATTTCTATATATTTCACAATGATCATCATGATAATTCTAGTTAAGCTATGCATGTGTGCTAAGTCGCTTCAGTCGTGTCTGACTCTCTGCAGTCCCATAGATTGTAGCTCACCAGGCTCCTCTGTCCATGGGGATTCTCCAGGCAAGAATACTAGAGTGGGTTGCTATGCCCTCCTCCAGGGGTTCTTTCTGACCCAGGGATTGAACCCGTGTCTTTTAAGTCCCCTGCATTGTCAGGCAAGTTTTTTACCACTAGCGCCACCTGGGAAGCCCTGTTACGCTATGTCACCATACAAAGATATTACATAGTAATTGACTATATTCCTCACAGTGTACATTTTATACCTGTAACATTTATTTCATAATATGGTATATAAATACATACACACTGGAATATTACTCAGCTCTCTTTTGAGTTTTTATGGTATGAATTCTGTATTTACCTAACAACCCTGACTTTCACATTTGAGGGAAATTTATAATTTCCTTGAGGATAGGGTCATTATTTGCAAAATTATGCACTTATATAGAACTTTACACATAATAAAATCCACTAAGAAGAAATTTATAAATGAATGAGTGAAACAGAAGATACATATAAGGCTAAAAACCTAATGTTTAAGTAAAGGGGGAGAGGGTTCCTTCAGGCATTTCCCATAGCAATTTCTGGTATCACTTTCTGTAACAGATAGTGGACATCTAAAATGTAAAATGGGCATTTTGCCTTAAAATGACCCTGATGAGACTCTCTCTGCACTGGTTCCAAGGGCTGGGAGACAACTGATGATGAGATGCTGATAACTGCTCTCAAAACGGATAACGAGATCTGTGTTTATAAAGTAAGTATTCCCTGAACATCTACATGTGCCAGGTTATTGTTCAAGGCATTGGAGATGAGCCATAGATAAGTCTTCAAAGCAACCTACATTCTGACTGTTGAAATAAACATGTGCAAAGATAAAACCAGAAAGGGATAAAAGAGGAAATTGGACACATTGAGTGAGAGCTGAGCCTGTAACTCCCAAGCCTGAGTTTCCAAAACAGCCCCTATATTTAGAAATATTGATAAAGGGTATAAATAGAAGGAAAAAAGAACAGAACAAATGGAGAGGCCACACCTTTGTTTTATTTAATTCCTTTTTTTTTTGCTAAGATTTTATTAAATACATCATATGTGTTCAGTCACTCGATCATGTCTGACTCTTTGTGACCCCGTGGACTGTAGCCCACCAGACTCCTCTGTCCATGGGATTTTCCAGGCAAGAATACTAGCATGGGTTGCCATTTTCTCCTCTAGGGGATCCTCCTGCCCCAGGAATTAAACCCAGGCCTCCTTCATTGCAGGCAGATTCTTTACTGTCTGAGCCACCAGAGAAACCCAAATACCTGGGAAGCCATATGTATTAATTACATAGATGTGGCTAAAATCATAAGGAGAGGGTTCATAATGAAGTGAACTTCTGTTGCTGCTTCCTAGAGATAACCACTTTCAACTCTTCCAGCTGTTTATTCTAGCTATATCTTCTATCACTATTTCTGAATTTATAAACTCAGAGTAGTATCCTGTGACTTTCTGCTTTCCTAGATGAGGATTTAAGTCTCTAGTTCCACCTTTTCCTATCTAGATGCTCCAATATAGTCGTCAGTATCTGAAGTTTCTCAAATATTAAGTTCCTTACATATATATGCATACTTTTATTTCTTTTGCATTGACCATAGATAGTCTTTTTCAGTTCCTTGTTAGGGACTGAACTGTGCTCCCCCCAAATTCATGTTGAATCCCTAATCCTTGAGGTGACTGTATTTGGAGATAAGGCCTTTCAGAAGGTACTTAAGGTTAAAGGAGGTCCTAAGAGTGGGTCCCAAATCCAATAGGACAGGTGTCCCTATAAGAAGAGGAAGTGGTGCCAAGAGGGCATGCTCCCAGAGACAAAGGCCATGTGAGAAGATGGCAAGAAGATGGCCATCTGCAAAACCAGGAGAGAGTATTCACTGGAAACCAGACCTTCTGAGACCTCAGTGTTGGACTTGCAGCCACCAGCACTGTAAGAAATAAATGTCTGTTTTTTAAGTCACTCACTTTGAGATACTCTGTTATGAAAGCCCTAGAAGACTAATGTACATCTTTAAAAGATTAAGATCATTTGCCTTGTTATAATCATATTTTTTTTCCATGACCTCTTTCTTGTCCCCTTATTGTCTTTTTCTTATTTGATGTTGTCTTCTGGCTGAAATATGTTCTCAAATCACTATGAGAATAACAATTGTTCTAATAATTTGAACTTCTTTATCCTTTGTTCATTTCTCCAGCTATTTTCTTTGAAAGTCCCATTTTCTATTTGCTTATTTTTATGTCTCTCTTTCCTATTAAAGGACTTCTTCAGATGTCTGGAGATCCCAGGAGAAGCTACTATTAAAATTTTGGTCAATTTCCTTCTTTTTCTTTATTTGTATAATTTTATGCATAAAGTGATATAAAACATTAGGATAAACATCCTGAGTACTAAAGTTTTGTGGGTGTCAGTGACACACTCAAATCTCTCAGAGATTTTAACTCTTGTCCTTTGCTTTCATCCATAAAGGGGAATGAGCAAGACACAGATTATATCAAACCTGCCTAAAAATAAGTGAACATAATAATAATAGAAAACTAAAGAACAATATCCTTCATAACATAAATGCAATTTGCTGAAGTTTTAGCAAATCAGGTCCAACAATATGTAAAAAAAAATGATGCTTCATGACCAAGTGGGGTTTGTCCCACAAAAGCAAGTTGGCATAACATTCAAAAATCAGTTATATAATTGACCACATAACAGAGATTAAAAAAATTAAAACCACATGATTATCTCAATAGATATGGCAAAAACATGAAACAAAATTCAATATTCATTCATAATAAAATTCTGTTATCCATATATATAAAGGAGATTATGTAAAGAACATCTATTTTAAAAACCTTATAGCTAATATTATATTTTAATTGTGAATATTTTTCTCCTTAAGACTGTAAAAAAGACAGGGATGTTCACTCTCACTCCCTCTATGTAACATGATATTTGAGGTCCTAGACAGTGTGATAAGGCAAGAAAAAGAAGTAAAATTCATACAAACTGGAAAAGAAGAAGTAAAGCAAGATTTATTAATAGATAACATAATAGTCTATGCTATAAATCCTAAACAGTCTACAAAAATGCTACTGTAAATAATAAATAAGCCTAGCAAGTTTGCAGAATATAATGCTAATATATAAAAGTCAACTGCATTTCTATATATTTGTAACAAGCAATTAAAATAGAAATGAAAGAACAATAGAATTTATAATAGCATAAAATATACAGTACTTAGGGATTAATTTTATAATGTATGTGCAATACCTATACTCTGAAAACCACAAGTGCTAATAAGAGAAACTAAAGAAGACTTAAATAAATTGAGAGATATACCAGGCTCTTGGACTGAAAGATTCAGTGTTGTTAATATGTCAGTTTTCCTTAAATTGATCTATAGTTTTAGCATAATCTCAACCAAAATCTCATTAAACTTTTTTGTAAAAAAAATTTAGCAAGCTGTTTATAAAATCTGTATGAAAATACAAAGGACCAAAACACTTTTGAGAAGATAGGAATAAAGTTGGAGGGCTTACATTCCTGACTTCAAAATTTATTGTAAAGCTACAATCTTCAAGACAATATTGTATTCACATCAAGACATATATATAGGCCAATGGAATTCCAATAGAGTGTTCAGAAATAAAACCACATATACATGGTCAGTTGACTTTCAACAATGTATGGCAAAACCACTACAATATTGTAAAATAATTAGCCACCAATTAAAATAAATTAATTAATTGAAAAATAAAATTGCTGTTAATTATAATAATAAAGCTGTATTTTCTTGTTGTTGAAAAGAAATGCAAAGACAGTGAAGAAAGCATACCTTTTCCAAAATGGTGCTGAAATAATTGAATACCTGCATAACAACAAGAAAAAATATCAATCCATACTTCACACAATATACAGAACTTAATGCTAAAATTAACTCAAGACCTAAATGATCTAAAAGGTCTAAATGATCTAAATCTAAAAACTCTAAACCTAGAACTATGAAACTTACAGAAAAAAATAGAAGATCTTTGTGACATTGGGTCAAAGATTTCTTAGATATAGCACCAAAGTAAGTCCAATTGGTAAATTGACTTCATCGAAGTTATAAACTGATCTTAACTTTCACTTGTTCAAAAGACACTACTAAGAGAATAAAAGGATAAGTCACAGACTTGGAGAAAATATTTAGAAATTACATATCTGGTAAAAGACTTATACTGAAATATATAAGGGACTCTAAAACTCAAAAATAAGAGAACAACTAAGCTTTTTAAAAAATGAGCAAAAGATCTGAACAGATATTTTATCAAATAAAGACATATGGGGACTTCCCTGGTGGTCCAGTGGTTAAGAATCAACTTGCAATGCAAGGTGTGCAGGTTCAATCCCTAGTCAGGGAACTAAGATCCCACACAGAACAACTAGGCCTGCACACTATGTGCCATGTGTTGCGACTAAGACTTGAGACAGTCAAATGAATAAATAAATATTCTTTAAAAGGTAGGTTCTAAAAAAGAAATGACAGATGAGCACGTGAAAAGATCCTCAAAACTAGTCACAGTTCAGTTAGAACGAGCGAACTGAACTGAACGAATGAATGACTGAACTGAGTCATGTCTGACTCTTTGTTGTGGCCCCAAGGACTGCAGCACCCCAGGCCTCCCTGCCCATCACCAACTCCCAGAGTTTACTCAGACTCATGCCCATTGAGTCAGTGACACCATCTACCCATCTCATCCTCTGTCGTCCCCTTCTCCTCCCACCTTCAATCTTTCCCAGAATCGGGGTCTTTTCAAACGAGTCAGTTCTTCACATCAGGTGGCCAAAGTATTGGAGTTTCAGCTTCAGCATCAGTCCTTCCAATGAATATTCAGGACTGATTTCCTTCAGGATGCACTGGTTGGATCTCCTTGCTGTCCAAGGGACTCTCAAGAGTCTTCTCCAACACCACAGTTCAAAAGCATCAACTCTTCGGTGCTCGGCTTTCTGTCCAATTCTCACATCTATAAATGACTACTGGAAAAACCATAGCTTTGACTATACGGACCTTTGTTGGCAAAGTAATGTCTTTGCTTTTTAATACGCTGTCTAGGTTGGTCATAACTTTCCTTCCAAGGAGCAAGCATCTTTTAATTTCATGGTTGCAGTCACCATTTGCAGTGACTTTGGAGCCCCCCAAAATAAAGTCTGTTACTGTTTCCACTGTTTCCCCATCTATTTGCCATGAAGTGACGGGACCAGATGCCATGATCTTAGTTTTCTGAATGTTAAAACAATGAGATACTTTGCAATGCAAGGTATCTATCTCTCAGAATATTTACAATGAGAAGTCTGACCATACAACATGTGGCAAAGACATGGAGCAGTTGGGACCCTCACATATTGCTGGTGGGAATGGGAAATAGTACAATCACTTTAGAACACACTTTGGTAGTTTATTAAAGAGTTAAACATACATATACCACCTGATTCAGCCATTCCACTACTAGGTATTTGCTTTAAAGAAAGTCTATGCAAAGTATTGTACGTGAATGTTCAGAGTAGCTCTATCTGAAACAGCCTGTAATAACCCCAAACTGGAGACAAATTTGGTATATTCCTATACTCTTTGGCAATAAGAAGGAATAAACTATTGATATATCCAACATGGGTAAATCTTTAAATAATTATGCTGAGTGAAAGAAGCCAGGCAAAAACTATATATTGTGTGATTACATTCATAGAAAATTCTAGAAATGCAAAATAATGTGACAGAAAGCAGATCAGTGTTTCTTGGGAATGGATGAGGCCAGGTGGGAGGGAGGGAGGCATAACAAAGGGTCACAAGGATATTTGTGGGGGACATAGACATGTTCATTATCTTGATTGTGGTAATAGTTTAATGGGTGTGTAGAGATGTTAGCACTCATCAGATATATGCATCTTATTGTTTATTATGCCTTTATAAACTATTCAGATTGTATATATAAAATATGTGCTATATATAACATAGTGTGTGTTATAAACAGTTCAATATATAAAGTACGCAAATTTGTAATCTTTTTAAATACAGGAAACAAAGCAGAGAATCAAAATATCACTGATGTACTCCCAGCCTCTACTAACATGCTTATAAACGAGAGTAATACAAATGTAAGGTTAGATCATTTAAACAGCACAAAATGAGAAGTGAGAGTGGAATGCTACTCCTCACACTGTCCCTCTCCCTCTCACAATATCTCTCCCCAGAGGCCCTCACTATGAACTAACTCTAATATTCAGTTATGGTATGATTTTTTTTAATTTATTTCATTGAAGTATCATTGATTTACAATATTGTGTTAATTTCTGCTTTAGAGCAAAGTGATTCATACATATATGAATATATATATGTGTATATATTCATATATATACACACACATATTCTTTTTCATATTCTTTTCCATTATGATTTATAGCAGGATATTGAGTAAGTTCCCTGTAGCATACTATAGGACCTTGTTGTTTATCCACCCTATGTATAATGGTTTGTCTGCTAATCTCAAATTCCCAGCCCATCCCTCCCCCACCCGCCCCACCACCCTGGCAACTTTAAGTCTGTTCTGTATGTCTGAGTCTATTTCTGTTTCATAGATAAGTTCATCTGTGTCATAGTTTAGATTCCACGTATTTCACTGATAACACATGGTATGTCTTTCTCTCTCTGAATTACTTTACTTAGTATGATAATCTCTTGGTCCATCCATGTTACTGCAAAAGGCATTATTTCATTCTTTTTTATGATGGATAGTGTTCCATTGTGTATATATGCCACGTCTTCTTTTTCCATTCATCTGTTGATGGACATTTAGGTTGTTTCCATGTCTTGGTTATTGTAAATAGTGCTATTAGAGTAGAGGGGTGCATGTATTTTTTTGAATTATAGTTTTATCCAGATGTTGGGCTATGGTGTGATTTTTAGTCTCCATTTACTGTTGGGAAATGTTATCAAATGAAAACATGTCAAACATCCTTGAATAATTTTTTAGGGAGACCTGAGCTATCCAAATCTTTTACAAATACAAATATTCTATATAGTCCAATAAAATGATTGTTTAATAGATAATAAAGGAAGGGTTATTTTAGCTCATCATTAATTTTATTATTATATTTTTTCTTTTCTTCATCATTAATTTTAGGTCAAATATTAGAAGAATAATACTGCATCTTTAAATGTCATATATAAATCATTGAAAGGAGGGACTTCCTTGGCAGTCCAGTGGTTAAGACTCAGTGCTTCCAATGCAGGGCATGTTCGTTTGATCCCTTGTTGTGGAACTAAGATCCCATATGCTCTGTTGCATGGCGAAAAAATTTTAAAAATAAAATAAGTAGTTGAAAGGGTGTTGAGCATTCTACCCTCTGCCATTGGTGAATACAGACCATTTGCACACATCTCACAGATCTCACGGAGAAGGCAATGGCAAGCCACTCCAGTACTCTTGCCTAGAAAATCCCATGGATGGAGGAGCCTGGTAGGCTGCAGTCCGTGGGGTCGCTAAGGGTCAGACACGACTGAGCGACTTCACTTTCACTTTTCACTTTCCACTTTCACACATTGGAGAAGGAAATGGCAACCCACTCCAGTGTTCTTGCCTGGAGAATCCCAGGGATGGGGGAGCCTGGTGGGCTTCCGTCTATGGGATCACACAGAGTTGGACACAACTGAAGTGACTTAGCAGCAGCAGCAGCAGCAGCAGCAGCAGCACAGATCTCAAAATAGTTTCATTGTCTTATATGAATAAAGAAATAAGGAATTTGGGTGCTCACAGGTTTTATTACTCAGGTTTAAGCTGAAAGTAGGAAGAGAAAAGGAAGAAAGAAGTTTGAGCCAGGGTGAGGTAGTAGCCTACCCTAGGTTCAGGGATCATCCTCTAAGAGGGAAACAGGGAAGTCCAGACAATGTCCAGTGAGAACTCATCCCCCATGCTCACTACAAAGGTTCATTCACAGGGAAAGCCTGGGACTCACACAGCAGGCAGCCGGAGGATCTCAAAATGAAGGAAAGAAAGTGCTCCCTTTCCTTGTTTATCTTCTCTGCTAGACATCTTATGAGGCACTTCAGCAGAAGCCTGGGGGTAGCTGTTCTACACTCTACTTTTACCGATGAGGACTATGCAGCTCAGAGGCAAGGAGCTAAGTCTGAGTAACTCAGGTCCAGTCAATTCCGGTTCATGGGCCTTACTCCCTGGGTGCCTGTTGGGATCTGGCTGATTGCAAAGGGAGAGAGATAAAGGCATTCAGTGCTCATGTCAAGAGCCCCTCATGCTGGGTCTGCTGGTCCCACTGGATGCAGAAATAGGAGACATAATAGTGATGATGGACAGACTTCATGACCACAAGCATGTGGGCTGTCAGGCCTGGCCCAGGGGGTTTATTTGGGTGAAGTTGGACGAAGAACCAGAGTGAGAAGGGTGATGTTGACCAAATGGCCCTCAAGCTCCTCACTTTGCAAATGAAGGAGTGAGAGACAGCAGAGATGAAGAGGTTTGTCCTCCACAGGACAAAGCTGGGGCCCCAAAGCTGTCCTCTCCTCCCTGATCTGTCACCTACAGCCTTAAAGGCACTCTGAATAAACACGAGAGAGCAGCATATAGAGAAGCTTGTCTTGGAGATCTACTTATGTAATGAATGACTAGTCTCAGCAATGATTTTTTTTTTTTTGCCCTTATCAATGATTTGTTTGTTGCTCTATTTTTGGCAAGCCCATTTTTTTCTGGCGGAAACCTGAGTACCTTTGTTATAGGTCAGTGGCTTCCAAGAACACTCTGAGCCCAAGGGCAGAGCTGTATTTACCTGTTCCTTGGGCCCTCTGTTGGGTGGGACCATGGTGGCTTGGTTTCTGCAACCTCCTTACACTTCAGTATTAATCTGATCTCTTTCTGTGCCTAAAGAACAGAACATTCTCCCTAGTTCAAGGGGGAGGCGGCACCAAGGCCATGGGGAAATAGCAGAATTATCCTTCTCTGGTCAGACCAGGGTCACTTTTACAGATGGCCCTTGTTTATTCTTGCTTCCTCTGCGCATCCTCCCCGCCTCCACTCCTCTCATTTTCGTTTGGCACCTGGATGACCTTTCTGTCCTTGGCTCTTGCGTTCAAGGCCTGGCAGGAATGAATGGCACCCTCAAAAGAGTCTGATAAGAGCTTAATAAAAGGACCATTTACAGGGGTCTGGGCAGGGTCAGAAAACACCCCAGGACCAGAAGCAGGAGGGGCTATTACCACTCTTAGGCCCAGAGGGGCAAGAAGAGGGAAGGGTGTTATCTGAGTCCATGAGAACTGGAGTCAGGAATGTGGAGTTGCTTAATAGGAGCTGTGACTATACAGGCACTGCCGGACTCACAGCAAGGCCAGGAGGGATTGAGGGCATTAAATGCTCTGATCTCTGCTTCTCCTCCACTGCTGATGCCTCCCACTGGATGAGCCCCAAGAAAAGCCAGAGGTCAAAGAACTGGGAATTGCAGTCCATTGAGATGAGCCTGCCAGGGCAGAGAGCAGGGCAGGAAAGGGTGAGAAAGGATCTGACAGCAGGTGGCAAGTAAAAAGTAAACTACACAATCTTCACATCAGCTCTGGGAGGTGAAGGCAGCAGGCACCATTAGTTTTGTTTTCCAGAGGAGAAAAACTGAAGCCCAGAAAGAAGTTCTCAGGAACCCACAGAGGGGATGTGATAGAGCCAGATTGATATACTAGGTCTCTCACTCCCATATCTAGTGACTGATCTTTGATTTTTGGTCATCCAGGCCCAAGGTCCCTACCCAAACACCCCACCCAGCCCAGGTCTCCACATTGAGCCCTCTGGGACCCCATTGTTTGTGCCTTCCCCGATTCTGTCAGTCACTCAACATAGTCTTACTGAGCACTTACCAGCCCTAGGCTCTGGGGTTACAAAGCCAGTCTGGGTTTTGTATCATATCGCTGAGGACTATTTCATGCCTTGTTTTCTGCCCTCAAAACTCCAATATCTTCTCCCCAGCCCTTCCTCATCCCCTCTCTCAGCTGATGACCTGGCTTCGTGCTTTATTGGACAAATGGAAGTCTGTCCTCTCTCTACCACCAAGTTTTTTGATATCCAGGGGTCAACATGCTCTTCTTCCTCCTTGCATTAGAACTGAAGATGTTTCTCTTCTATCAGATGAGACCAGTCCCACCATCCGGACTGTGGATCCCATTCCCTCTCGTCTTAGATCCTTCTCTTCTTTCACCATCATTAATCCCTTTACTGAATCATTCATGTTAGGCTAATATTCCCTTGTATCTCTCCCATCTTAAAAGTTCTCTCTTGATGCCATGGTTTCTCCAGCTTCTACTCCATCTCTCTGCCCCCTTGGTATCCATACTTCTTTGCTTTGGGTTAGTCTGACCCCCGGATCAGAGGATGCAATTAATTATTGCTTTGTTTCAGGCCACCCTTTAAATATATGTCTGAACAAGGCACTTCCCTGCTCCTACACCACATGGCTACCTTGCTATTAAAAAAAAAATTCTGATGATGGCCAAAAGTGCTACTGCTTTTTATGAGGTGATCTTATATCTGACAGCCTTGCTAAACTCTCTTATCAGTTTTAATATTTGTTAATATTGTTGCTTTTTCTCTATAGGAAACCAAATCATCTACAAAGAATGACAGTTTCATTTCTTTCCTTCCCATCTATACTTGTTATTTCTTTTTCTCTCCTTAAAGTGTAGTAAAGACCTCCAGTTCTGTGTTAAACAGTGGTGTTAGTGGGCATCTTGTCTTATTCCTGATCTTAAAGGATATACAGCTGAAGTTACTCAGATATATTATTAACACTTTATGCTAATATTTATTCTTGATATGAATGATATTGGTGCTTCTCAGATGGTGCTAGTGCTAAAGAACCTGCCTGCCAATTCAGGAGACATAAGAAACGTGGGTTTGATCCCTGGGTCAGGAAGATCCCCTGGAGGAGGGCATGGCAACCAACCCCAGTATTCTTGCCTGGAGAATCCCATAAAGAGGAGCCTGCAGGCTATAGCCCACAGTCACATAGAGTCGAATACGACTGAAGTGACTTAGCATGTATGCATGCATGCATGAATACTACTAAGGTTTAAGTACACAGACTTCACCAAGTTAAGGAAATTCTTTTCTCTTGTACTTTCTAAGAGTTCTTTTTAACATAAACAAATGATGAGTTTTACCAAATATTTCTCTGTGTCATTGAGTTAAATTATTTTCTTCTTTCATAATATGGAAAATTACACTGGCAGAGCTTTTTTTTTTAACACTGAACCATTCTTGCATCCTCAGATAAATAATATTTGATGATTATTATGATTTTGATGTACTTCTTTTCTAATTTTGTTTAACACTTTGTTTAGGATTTGCACATCCATGCATGTGTGCTCAGTTGCTCAGTAGTATCTGACTCTCTGTGACCTCATGAACGGTAACCTAACAGGTTCTGTCCATGGGATTGTCCAGGCAAGAGTACTGGAGTGGATTGCCATTTCCTCCTCCAGGTGATCTTCATGACCCAGGGACTGGACCCACATCTCCTGTGTCTCCTCCATTGCAGGCAGATTCTTTACTGCTAAGCCACTGGGGAAGCCCATTGCACGTCTCTGTTCAAGGTGAAATAGTCCTGTTTTTATTTTCTTGAACTATTCTTATCTGGTTTGGGAAACAAGCTTACACAAGCCTCACAGTAGAGCAGTTTTCATTCTTCTATTGTCTAGAACTTCTCTAACATAGGAAATATCTGTTCTTGGGAATTTGGTAAAATTCATATGAAAACTACCTGGGTTTGGGGATTTTTAAGAGAAATCTTTAATTACAGTTTCATTTTATTGAGTGCTTATTGCTCTATTCAAATTTCAATTTCTCTATCAAATTTTATTTTATATTTTTCTAGAAATATTTTCTATTCATTTAGATTTTCAAATTTCTTAATATAGAGTGTTCATAATGTACTTCTTTTCATGGAATTCAGCTGCTCAAGAAAAATAGTAAAGATGGGGTGGCATAAACAATAGACGTTGTCTCACAGATATGGAGGTAGGAAAGTCCAAGGTCAAGGTGCCGGCAGATTGGTTTCTTGGTGGGAGCTCTCTTCCTGACTTATAGACAGCTGTCTTCTCACTGTGTGCTCATACAGACTTTCCTCAGTGTGTGCATGGAGAGAGAGAGGGTGTGAGCAAGCTCAGGTGTCTCCAACTCTTGTCGTTTAATTGCTAAGACATGTTGGACTCTTTGCGACCCCATGGACTGTAGCCTACCAGGCTCCTCTGTCCCTGGGATTTTCCAGGCAAGAGTACTGGAGTGGGTTGCCATTTCCTTCTTCAGGGGATCTTTCTGACCCAGGGATCCAACCCAGGTCTCCCGCATTGTAGGCAGACGCTTTACTGTCTGAGCCACCAGGGAAGTCCAACTCTTCTTACGAGGCCCCTAATCCCATATGGCATCTATCCTCATGATCTCACCTAAACATAATTACCTCCCAAAGACCCTCCTCCAAATACCATCATTTGGGTATTACCAGTGCAATATATGGATTTGAGGGGGAGAGGAACCTCAAACATTCAGCCCATAACTGCACTTTAAATTTTTTGTTCTATCTATATTTATTTTTCAGTATGATATTTATTTGTATATTGTCTTTTTGGTGGAACAGTGGTAAAGAATTTGCCTGCCAATGCAGGAAACACAAGAGATGAGGGTCCGATTCCTGCATCAGGAAGATTCCCTGGAGTAGGCAATGGCAACCCACTCCAGTATTCTTGCCTGGAAAATTCCATGGACAGAGGAGCCTGGCAGCTACAGTCCACAGGGTCACACAGTCAGATACGACTGAGCACACACATTACATGACATTATTTCCCTTTATCTTGACAAAACCCTATCTCGTTAGTCTTTTGAAAGAATAGGTTTTAGTTTGACTATTCTAATTTCTATTGTTGTGGTTGTCATCCTATTTCATTGATTTCTGCTCTGGTTTTTATGGTTTCCTACTATCTTATTTCTTTTAGCCTTGTTCTGTTGCTTCTTTCCCGATTTTTTGAGCTGATGACTTAGCTCACTAGTTTTCAAACTCTCTTGCATCCTGATAAATGTATATTAAACCACACGCTTACCTTTCAAGTTCCACAGTGTCTTCACTGTCATTCAGTTGTTCCATTTCTCTTATAAGTTAGTTTTTAACCCAAGTGATCCCATTCATAGGTGTTTAAGTGAGCATTCTTTTCTTTCTAATTTTTTTCTCATATTTTAGATGAATATAGTCTGAATGATGCTGATTCTTTTTGGTTTATTGAAGCTTCTTTACTGACTCAGTACACAGGCACTTTTGTGTGTTGGGTTTAGTTGTTAAGGCACATCCAACTCTTAGTTGCATAGGTGTATGCAACCCTATGGACTGTAGCACATTAGGCTTCCCTGTCCTCCACTACCTCCCAGAGTTTGCTTGGATTCATGTCCATTGAATTGGTGATGCTATCTAACCATCTCATCCTCTGCTGCCCTCTTCTCCTTTTGCCTTCATTTTCCCCCAGCATCAGGGTCTTTTCCAACTCTTTGCATCAAGTGGCCAAAGTATTGGAGCTTCAGCTTCAGCATCAGTCCTTCCAAAGAATATTCAGGGTTGCTTTCCTTTAAGATGGGCTGATTTTATCTCCTTGCAGTCCAAGAGACTCTTAAGAATCTTCTCCAGTACCACAATTCAAAAGCATCAGTTCTTCGGCACTCAGCTTTCTTTATGATCCAGCTCTCACATTCATACATGACTACTGGAAAAACAAGAGCTTTGACTATAAGGACCTTTGTTGGCAAAGTGATGTCTCTGTTATTTAATATGCTGTCTAGTTTTGTCATAGCTTTCCTTCCAAGGAGCAAGTGTCTTTTAATTTCATGACTGCAGTCACCATCTGCAGCGATTTTGGAGCCCAAGAAAATATAATCTGTCACTGCTTCCACTTTTCCCCCAACTGTTTGTCATGAAGTGATGGGACCGGGTGTCATGTATTTTGAATGTTGAGCTTTAAGCCAGCTTTTTCCATGTGTAATCAAAAATAATTTGTCCACTAAAAAAAGAGTATGTGTAGTGTATTTGTTTATTGTATTTTTATATCTTCTATATCTGTGGATTTTATGACTTTTATGTATTCTATTAGTTTCCGAGTGGGATGTGTTAAAATCTCCAACTGTTGGTTTATCCATTTCCCCCTGAAGTTCTGATAGTTGTTGATTTCTGTGTTTTGAGGGTATGTTTCTAGGTGTTTCACACAAGTGCACACATACGTGCGTCCACCACATCCTTGATGCCTCTACTGTTGGCTCTCTCTTACTGAGTGTAACCACACGGTAGCTTCCTGCCTTTCTTCAGACTGCAGAGACACCTTACCATGACCTCCAAGGGTGGGAAGATGTGGCTTCTGCTTCTTTCTCCCACCCTTTCTCCTGTACCCCTTGTCATTGTTTGCTCAACTCCTGTCACACAGATCTTTCAACAGCACTGAGAGAGTCTAAGGTCCCTCCCACCCTCATCCCAGCACTGAAGTTTCTAATGCTGGCAAGTTCTTGTCCAGGCTCATGGCTTAACTGACTCCTCTCCTCCTCCAGAATTCAGCATAAATGTCACCTTTTCAGAGAGGCCTTCCAGGACAACCATTCTCTATCACAACACCCATTTTTTCTTCATTATATGGATTATACACTGCAATTATTTATTGTATCTGTTTTCTTTTTTGCTATTTCTACCCTAGAATGTAAACTCTTTAGGGGCACAGATTTTTGTCTGTTTTGTCCCTGGATACTGAGAACAGTGTTTGGCACATAGCAGGTGCTCAACAAAAACTGCCAAAGAAATAGACGAATGACTCAATAAATGAATGAAACGTTAAGGATCACTAAAACTATCATGCTAAGAAGATTAGTAGGGGCTATCTGTACATTTTCACCTTTTTTGACCTTCACAGGAACCCCAGGAGGGATCAGGAAACTTCCCTGGCACACAGGTGTAGTGAGAGAAGAGGCAGAGCTTGTTGGAGCATGAGTGTGCCTCTGTGCAGTAGCCTCTGCCTCTTGGGCCCCCACATCTGCAGGCTGGGAGTGGGCGTGCTAATGCATCAGTGCTGTCAAAGGGAGCTCAGCGATGACACCAGGAGGGGGACGACTGCAAAACATGGCCTGGGAAGCCTCAGTGGAGAGGGCTCTGATGGTGTGCCACAGAGTAGATTGCAAAGGCTTGGCCTGAAGTTTCTTTTTGTTTGTTTGTTTGGCTACCCTAGATCTTAGCTGCAGCATGTGGGATCTCACTTCCCTGACCAGGAATCAAACCTGGGCCCCCAGCATTGGGAGCACAGAGTCTTAGTCACTGGGCCACCAGCACAGTCCCTGGCCTGAAGATCTTACCTTTCCTCATCCTCATCAGCAGGAAAAGTGGGCCCATTGGAAGATGTGTAGCTGGGCTCAGTTGGTACCTGGCATCCCGTTTTCCTTCATAGTTCTCTGATCTTCCAGTGGGTAGGGGTTCATGTCTTCAGTGGAGGTTAGAGTGCAGAAGACCTGAGTTTAAATTTTGGGCTCCTTGCTGTTCTCCAGAAGTCCCCTCTTCACTTATAACACGCAGCGAGTTCCTTTCTCTCTCTAAGCCTGTGTTCTTAACTATAAAACTATCTGCCCAACCTAAATCCCAGCGTTGATTTTGATGTTGGGAATGTGTGTAAAAAGGACCCAAAATGGAGCCAGAGTGTAGCAGATTCTCAGGATGTATTAGTTTCAGGCATTCAGTGTAGGAGGTGCTACACAGATTTTTAGACACTGTTTGGGGAAAATATAGGCCTGATTGTGGAGCTTTGAGGATTTTTATGAATTTGAGGCCATCTGCCTCTTTCTCACTGGCCATGGATTTGATTCTGCTCAACTATGCTGAGTAAGGGCCTCTTTGAATGATTATCATGTTTGAAGGGTTTTTTATTTAATGAAGTGTAAGCTGAACTGGGATTTAGCTGTTATTATTTCCATTTTTTTTTCAATTGCTGTAAGAATTTTATAAGTAGTTTTTTACACTTGTAATAACATTCCCTCTCTCCATCTATCAGAGCAGTCTAGTGTCTGATTTCCAGCCTTGTGCCCATCTAAGTCTTGTAGGGGAAGGAGGGCAGAAGAGAGAGGCGGGAGACAGAATGTGAGTTTTTGCGAAACTCCTGTGAGTAAGTGAAATTCCATTCATATCAGGTTGATTCCAAGCAAATTCTTAGGTTCTGTAGCAGAAAAGGAAGACACACAATGGCCATTTGTGCTGCTTCTCTGAGTGAATGCATTTATTTATTTTTCATTTTTAAAAAATATTCAATGGGATTTAGTACATAAAATTGGTGATATTCCTATTTCAAAATATCTTTTTAAAATTTATTTTTAATTGGAGGATAATTGCTTTACAATGTTGTGTTGATTTCTTCTGTAGAAGAGCATGAATCAGCTATAAGTATACATATATCCCCTCCCTCTTGAGCCTTTCTCCCTGCCACCCTTCTAGGTTGAGTGAATGCATTTAGAAGTTAGTTTGCTTTGGTCTTTGGGAGTGTGCTAAGGTTATTATTAATATAGGCAGTCTCTGAGGCATAAACAATTAATTTGTAATCAGTTCTTATGTAAGAATGGACACCATAACATACAGCTGCCCTCCCACTGCTCCAAACACTTCTGAATTTGAAAGCACTGGTTGGTCCCTTATCCATTTGAGAAACATTTACTAGGAGTGCCAGCTCCAGCTCCAGAGGCAGAGGCGGGCTGTGTCTGAGAATGTGGTTTCTGAAACCATGTGGTTTAAATTCTGGCTGAGCAGCTGTGAGACCTTGGATAAGTGGCTCTTCAAAGACCGGCGGGAGACAATTTCCTTTTATCTTAGTTCCACAAATAGTTGTGCTTCTCCCCAGTACTTGAACTTTATACCTTAGAGAAACTCAGATTCTTAAGATGATGTTGATTTCCCTCTCCCCACTGATTGCAGAAAAGCTAAGAGCTAACTACGCGTGTGGCTTCTCTCCAGTAAATAGGACTTTGTGCCAAGCATTTTGTTGCCAGTTTTGCTTGCAGTTCGGCTTCACTTTCTCTCTTATTTTCTCCTTGCCTTGCCTGAATTTCCCTACAGAACTTTCCATGTCTAGCAGGACAGCAGGTGTGTAAGTGAGCAATCAGGCTCCACCTCTGCTGTTACTCTGGCAAGTTACTCTGTTTCCTCACCTGAAGTTGCTGCTGTAAGGAACAAAAGGTTCCAAGCAAATATGTAAAGTGCTTAGAGTAGTACCTGGTACACAGTCATCATTCACTGATTATATTACTACAATGATGCCACGATAGGGCAATGCGGCTCATGTTCTAGAACAGAGGTCCCCAACCTTTTGACACCAGGCACTGCTTTTGTGAAAGACAGATTTTCCACAGACCTGGGGTGGGGGACGGGATGGTTTTGGAATGATTCAAGCACACTACATTTATTGTGCCCTTTATTTCTATAATTGTTACATCAGCTCCACTTCAGATCATCAGGCATTAGAACTTGGAAGCTGGGGATCCCTGTTCTACAACATCCTTTATTAGAATGTAAGGTTGCACTGCCTCTTCATGGATAACAGCCTTGTCATTGCGAAGGCGCTTACACAACTCAATGACGCTATGAGCCAAGTAGTGCAGGGCCACCCACAATGGACAGGTCATAGTAAAGAGTTCTGACAAAATGTGGTCCGCTGGAGGAGGGAATGGCAACCCACTCCAGTATTCCTGCCTGGAGAACCTCATGAAGAGTATGAAAAGGCAAAAAGATATGATGCTGGAAGATGAGCCCCACCCCCATATCTGAAGGCATCTGATATGATATGGGGAAGAACAGAGGGCAATTACTAACAGCTCCAGAAAGAATGAAGCAGCTGGGTCAAAGGGGAAACAATGCTTAGTTGTGGATGTGTCTGATAGTTAAAGTAAAATCTGTTGATGGAAAGAAAAATATTGCATAGGAACCTGGAATATTAGATCTATGAATCAACATAAATTGGATGTGGTCAAGCAGGAGAAGGCAAGATTGAACATCGATGTGTTAGGAATTAGTGAAATAAAATGGATGGGAACCAGTGAATTTAATTCTGATGACCATTATATTTACTACTGTGGACAAGAATCACTTAGAAGAAATGGAGTAGTCCTCATAGTCAACAAAGAGTCTGAAATATGTACTTAGGGGTAACTTCAAAAATGATAGAATGGTCTCAATTTGTTTCCAAGGCAAATCATTCAATATCACAGTAATAGAAATCTATGCCCCAACCACTAATGCTAAAGAAGCTGAAGTTGACCAGTTCTGTGAAGACCTACAAGACCTTCTAGCACTAACACCAAAAGAGATGTCCTTTTCATCATAGAGCACTGGAATGCAAAAGTAAGAAGTCAAGAGATACCTGGAATAATAGACAAGTTTGGCCTTGGAGTACAAAATGAAGCAGAGCAAAGGCTAACAGTGTTTTGTCAAGAGAACACCCTGGTCAAAGCAAACACCCTTCTCCAACCACCCAAGAGATGACTCTACACATGGACATCACCGGATGGTCAATACCAAAATCAGATTGATTATGTTCTTTGCAGTCAAAGATGGAGAAGCTCTATACAGTCAGCAAAAACAAGACCTGGAGCTAACTGTGGCTCAGATCATGAGCTCCTTTTTGCAAAATTCAGGCTTAAATTGAAAAAAAGTAACGAAAGCCACTAGGCCATTCAGGTATGACCTAAGTCAAATCTCTTATGATTATGCAGTGGAGGTGAAGAATAGATTCAATTAGATTTGATAGAGTGCCTGAAGAACTATGGACATAGGTTTATAACATTGTACAGGAGGCAATGACCAAAATGATCCCAAAGAAAACGAAATGCGAGAAGGCAAAGTGGTTGTCTGAAGTGGCCTTACAAACAGCTGAGAAAAGAAGAGAAGCAAAAGGCAAAGGACAAAGGAAAAGGTATACCCCAACTGAATGCAGAGTTCCACAGAAGAGCAAGGAGAGATAAGAAAGCCTTCCTCAGTGATCAATGCAAAGAAATAGAGGGAAACAATAGAATGGGAAAGACTAGAGATCTCTTCAAGATTAGAGATACAAAGGGAACATTTCATGCAAAGATGAGCATTAATAAAGGGCAGAAACAGCGAGGACCTGAAAGAAACAGAAGAGATTAAGAAGAGGTGGCAGAATTAACAGAACTATACTAAACAGGTCTTAACAACCTGGATAACCATGACGGTGTGGTCACTCACCTAGAGCCAGATGTCCTGGAGTGTGAACTCAAGTGGGCCTGAGGAAACATTACTATGAACAAAGCTAGTGGAGATGATGAAATTCCAGCCTAGCTATTTCAAATCCTAAAAGATGATGCTGTTAAAGTGCTGCACTCAATTTGTCAGTAAATTTGGAAAACTCAACAGTGACCACAGGACTGAAAAGGTCAGTTTTAATTCCAATCCCAAAGAAGAGGAATGCCAAAGATTGTTCAAACTATCATACAATTGCACTCATTTCACATGCTGGCAAAATAATGCTCAAAATCCTTCAAGTTAGGCTTCAGCAGTACGTGAACTAAGAATTTCCAGATGTATAAGCTGGATTTAGAAAATGCAGATGAACCAGAGATCAAATTGCCAGCATTCATTGGATCATGGAGAAAGCAAAGGAGTTCCAGAAAAATATCTACTTCTGCTTCAATGACTACACTGAAGTCTTTGTGTACATCACAACAAACTGTGGAAAATTCTTAAAAGAGAATTTTTAAAGAGTACTCTTTTAAAGAGTACCAGACTACCTTATCTGTCTCCTGAGAAACCTGTTTTTGGGTCAAGAAGAAATAGTTAGAATGGGACAAAGAACAACTGACTGGTTCAAATTTGGGAAGGGAGTATGTCAAGGCTGCATATTGTCACCTGCTTATTTAACTTCTATGTAGAGTACATCATCCAGTACTGGGTTGGATGAATTGTAAGTTGGAATCAAGATTGCCAGAAGAAATATCAATAAACTCAGATATGCAGATGATACCACTCTAATGGCAGAAAGTAAAGAGGAACTAAAGAGCCTCTTGGTAAAGGTGAAAGAGGAGAGTGAAAAGGCTGGCTTAAAACTCAACATTCAAAAAACTAAGATCATGGCATCTGGTCCCATCACTTCACAGTCAATATATGGGGGAAAAGTGGAAACAGTGACAGATTTTATTTTCTTGGGCTCCAAAATTATTGCAGATGTTGACTGTAGCCATGAATTTAAAAGACGCTTGCTCCTTGGAAGAAAAGCTATGACAAAGCTAGATAGCATATTAAAAATCAGAAATATCACTTTGCCGACAAATGTCTATATAGTAAAAACTAGGGTTTTTCCACTGCTGCTGCTGCGGCTAAGTTGCTTCAGTCATGTCCGACTCTGTGCGACCCCAGACGGAAGCCCACCAGGCTCCCCCGTCCCTGGGATTCTCCAGGCAAGAACACTGGAGTGGGTTGCCATTTCCTTCTCCAAAGTGTGAAAGGGAAAAGTGAAAGTGAAGTCTAGACATGTATAAATGTGAGAGATGGACCATAAAGAAGGCTGAGCACTGAAGAATTGATGCTTTTGAACTGTGGTTTTGGAGAAGACTCTTGGGGGTCCCTTAGACTGCAAGGAGATCAAATCAATCAGTCCTGAATACTCATTCGAAGGGTTGATGCTGAAGCTAATGCGAAGATCCAACTTATTGGAAAAGACCCTGATGCTCAGAAAAATTGAAGGCAAAAGGAGAAGGGGGCAGCAGAGGAAGAGATGGTTAGATAGCATCACCAACTCAATGGACATGAACCCGAGCAAACTCCAGTAGATAGTGGAGCAGAAGAGCCAGGTGTGCTGCAGTCCATGGGGTAGCAGAGTCGGACATGACTTAATGACTGAATAACAGCAAGGTTGCACTGAGACACAAATCTGAGGAAGCTTCAGGGGCCTGAAATCCAGCCTGCCTTCCACTTTCTGGAACTCAGAGGTAGCTGCACCCACTCAGAGAAAGGGGAACCCTTTTAACATAGACCTAACCCTCCGTTTTCCTCATTCTTTACAAGTTGAATGTTCCTGCAAGATAACAAATAACAAAATTGAAAAAGCCCTTTCCTTTGGAAGAAGTTTAATCAAAAGAAGTTTAATCTAATGTCAGCTTGTACCCAAATGGACAGCTCCTTCCAAATATGTTTCTCCTAAAGGAGAAGGGCCTGATCTTACTCACCCTTGAATATCCAGTCAGGTTCCATTTCTTTAATAAATGAATTACTATAACTGGGAGCCCCCAGTTGCCAAATTGGAAAAGTATGGGTTATTTACCCAGTTTGTCCTCCCCCAGGCTGCACACACACATCCTTCGTTCCCTTTCTGCGCCCCTCCGCCCAGCCTGGTGCTTCTCGTCACTCACCTGCTGCCACCTGCTGGAAGAGGGGAAACGGCCATCGTGGAATAGTGTCCTGAGGACCTCGGAGCTCTGAACCGCCATCTCCACCGCAGTTGCCTCCAACCTGCAGGTGTGCCAGAGAGTGGACCAAGGTGCTGGCCAATCTCCAAGGTAAGGCTGACTGAGTCACCACTCCAGTTGCTCCCACAGCCCAGATCGCTCTCTCTGCAGTCGCCCTCAAAGATTGTGCCAAGTTGTCCAGTTTTCGTGTTCCTCAGAGAAAGAGAGACAATCCCCACAGTGAACATCCCCTACAGGAAAACTGCCTGGGCCCGAAGTGTACAACTCTTATCAACTCAGCCCCTTTAGTTCACACTCTTCCCTCACCCTCCAAGACTCCCAAGTTGGACCAGGATCAAAATGGGCTCCACTATCAGCTACACATTGGAGAAAGAAATGGCAACTCACTCCAGCATTCTTGCCTGAAAAGTCCCAATGACAGAGGAGCCTGGCAGGCTACAGTCCATGGGGTCACAAAGAGTCAGACATGATTTAGTGACTAATGTCTAGAACTATCACTCCTTCATTAACCCAGTTTCTTCCCATCTCCTTTCTTTGTGAGTGTTTTCTGGAAAGTGTCCCACCACCCCACACCTCCAGCCCCATTACCTTCCCTACTCTCTGGCCTCAGCCCAGCCTACTTCCTCCATCACACAAGACCTAATATTTTGAAAGTCCAAGAAAAGAGATTGCAACCCCAACACCTTTTCTTCCAGGGCCCTTGCAAATTCCTGGATACAAATAGACACGTGACACGCCGCTCTTCCCAGTAGCCAAAATTCCAAAGTTAAAAGACAGGGGCCATGTCTAACCCTTTCACTTCCAGCACCTCAGCAACAGATAGCTACCCAGCCAAAGATCTTCCCACCCCTATTTCACTCACTTAAGCCAACTGCAGTCATAATTTCTGTGTCTACAAGTATTCTCTTCACAATCTTGTGAGATGCCCTGGTTTGGTTGCCTTCTCATTTCACATCAACTCTCTCATCCATTCAGCAGGTATAGACTTTAGAGCAAGTCACTTGAAAACCCACCTGATAATGCCTGGGAATTTCATGACTCATCAGCAGGGGATAGGAATAACACTGAACCCGGAAATCTCAGCAAGAAAGGAAAAGCATGGGCCAGTCCCACCAGGAAGTGAAAATAGGTTGCCAAGGTGGAAAAATGATCTCCCAAGGTAAGTTTCACAGATTTAGTGAACAAAAATGTAGGAAGCCCAGTTAAAGTTGAATTTTAGGGACTTCCCTGGTGATCCAGTGGTTAAGACTTCACCTTCCAAAGTAAGAGGTGTGGGTTTGATCCCTGGTTGGGGAGTTAAGATCCCACATGCCTTGTGGCCAAAAAAAACCAAAACATAAAACAGAAATGACATTGTAACAAATTCAATAAAGACTTAAGAAAATAAATGGTTCACATTAAAAAAAGAAAAAAGAATCTCCGAGAAACACCACAAAATTTTTAGTGTAAGTAGGACCTGAGTACTATTCGTGCATCCCATGTTTCTCTGGCAAGCCTATCCCAAGGCCTCATGAGCTACTGTCAAGCCCACTTAGCCTTCATGGAAACCCCAGAACCACAGAGCTGGCCTGGCCAGCTCAGAATTCATTTCACAGCTTGGGTATCTGGGAGGTGGTCAGAGTCACAGGTCACATGCAGCCTCTGTGTGGGCCATGAGGATGTGAACCACTCAGGCGGGAGGTAAACCAGAGTAAACAGCCCTGAGCTGCAGAAAAGGACAGTTTCCAGGAAGAGATTAGAGGAGAGGATGCAGGCTCCTGCTTTACAACGAGGGCCCGCCCAATGTGCTTGCCTCTTGGCTTTAGTGCCTCCTGTGTGTTTCACTTGGAGAAGCTTTTGGGGAGTCATGCTCTGCGGTGTGCACACTCTCTAAAGCAATGAGCAGCTTTTCTCCTACAGACCAGTGTTTTATAGAGTGGTGTTATTCCTCTAAGTGTGTTTGTTTCCCCAGTGAAAGGAAAAGGAGGCGCAAGCTGGAGACGAGGTGGCCAGACCAGAAGTCCAGGAGGCGGCCATCCAAACAGACAGGCCTTGGCAGGGGCCACCTGGCAGGCAGATGGTTCAGGGCAGAGTGAGTGAGCAGACTCCCTGAGTCCTGAGTAGGGCCCTGCAGGGATTTCCAGCACTTTCAGACCTGAATGATCCAGAGAGGAATGATCATAAAAATTTCTCATACTTCAAAGCCTACAAAGCTTATTCATGGACATCCTCTCATTAGGCCCTTGCACCAGATGTATGAGGCAGGGAAGCCTGAGCAGGAGAGAAGACACAACTTCCCCAGAATTATAGACGTGGTGAGGAATGGAGCCAGACTCAAACCCAGAGATTATTCCCAGGTGGTCAGATGCCATATTGATCTTTCCGGGGTAATGGATGGCCATGGGCAAACGCCAGGCAGGGTCACCAGCTGTCCGATTTGTTCAGGGGACAGGGATTTCCTAGAATATGGGACTTTTAATGCTAAACTCAAGAGAGCCCTTAACACATAGGTCCCTCTACTTGAGAGCCAGCAGGGGTTTATCCTGTCTCCATTCCCACCTGCTTCTGATGGGGGTCATCTATGCAGAGACTTAACAGGAGTTAAGAAGGGGGCAGAAAGGTTAGAGAAGAAGCAGAACTTGAAAAGCTTGTGGTCTCACTTCTGAGTCTTCTCAAGCTGATCCTTACACTTGGTGCCCCCTACATTCCCTGTGTTTTCTCTTCTGTCCCTCATTTGTTCAGTGCTAAATACCTTTCCAGTCTCCTGACAGGATCTGGGATACCACCTCCTCCAGGAGCATCCCTGGCCTCCCTAAGATTGTGTGCTCACATGATGACTTACTTCATCACTGAACTTTGTGTTGAATTTACTTGTTGATTTGCCTATCTCCTCCCTAGAAAGCAACTCCATGAGTGTTCAGTTCAGTCACTCAGTCGTGTCCGACTCTCCACGACCCCATGAATTAGAGTACGCCAGGCCTCCCTGTCCATCACCAACTCCCGGAGTACACTCAAACTCATGTCCACAGAGTCGGTGATGCCATCCAGCCATCTCATTCTCCGTCGTCCCCTTCTCCTCCCGCCCCCAACCTTTCCCAGCATCAGAGTCTTTTCCAGTGAGTCAACTCATCGCATGAGGTGGCCAAAGTATTGCAGTTTCAGCTCCAGCATCAGTCTCTCCAATGAACATCCAGGACTGATGTCCCCTAGAATGGACTGGTTGGATATCCTTGCAGTATAAGGGACTCTCAAGAGTCTTCTCCAACACCACAGTTCAAAAACATCGATTCTTCGGCGATCAGCTTTCTTCACAGTCCAATTCTCACATCCATACATGACCACGGGAAAAACCATTGCCTTGACTAGACGGACCTTGGTTGGCAAAGTAATGTCTCTGCTTTTTAATATACTATCAAGGTTGGTCATAACTTTCCTTACAAGGAGCAAGCGTCTTTTAATTTCATGGCTGCAATCAGCATCTGCAGTAATTTTGGAGCCCCAAAAAATAAAGTCTGACACTGTTTCCACTGTTTTTCCATCTATTTCCCATGAAGTGATGGGACCAGATGCCATGATCTTTGTTTTCTGAATGTTGAGCTTCAAGCCAACCTTTTCACTCTCCTCTTTCACTTTCATCAAGAGGCTTTTGAGTTTCTCTTCACTTTCTGCCATAAGGGTAGTGTCATCTGCATATCTGAGGTTATTGATATTTCTCCCGGCAATCTTGATTCCAGCTTGTGCTTCTTCCAGCCCAGCATTCCTCATGATGTACTCTGCATATAAGTTAAATAAGCAAGGTGACAATATACAGCCTTGACGTACACCTTTTCCTATTTGGAACCAGTCTGTTGTTCCATGTCCAGTTCTAACTGTTGCTTCCTGACCTGCATACAGGTTTCTCAAGAGGCAGGTCAGGTGGTCTGGGATTCCCATCTCTTTCAGAAAGTTCCACAGTTTATTGTGATCCACACAGTCAAAGGCTTTGGCATAGTCAATGAAGCAGAAATAGATGTTTTTCTGGAACTCTCTTGCTTTCTCCATGATCCAGCAGATGTTGGCAATTTGATCTCTGGTGCCTCTGCCTTTTCTAAAACCTGCTTGAACATCTGGGAGTTCACGGTTTACATACTGCTGAAGCCTGGCTTGGAGAATTTTGAGCATGACTTTACTAGCGTGTGAGATGAGTGCAATTGTGCGGTAGTTTGAGCATTCTTTGACATTGCCTTTCTTTGGGATTGGAATGAAGACTGACCTCTTCCAGTCCTGTGGCCACTGCTGAGTTTTCCAAATCTGCTGGCATATTGAGTGCAGCACTTTCACAGCATCATATTTCAAGACTTGAAATAGCTCAACTGGAATTCCATCACCTAGTAGTAGTAGCTTTCTAAGGCCCACTTGACTTCACATTCCAAGATGTCTGGCTCTAGGTCAGTGATCACGTTATCGTGACTATCTTGGTCGTGAAGATCTTTTTTGTACAGTTCTTCTGTGTATTCTTGCCACCTCTTCTTAATATCTTCTGCTTCTGTTAGGTCCATACCATTTCTGTCCTTTATCGAGCCCATCTTTGCATGAAATGTTCCCTTAGAATCTCTAATTTTCTTGAAGAGATCTCTTGTTTTTCCTATTCTGTTGTTTTCCTCTATTTCTTTGCATTGATCACTGAGGAAGGCTTTCTTATCTCTCCTTGCTATTCTTTGGAACTCTGCATTCAGATGCTTATATCTTTCCTTTTCTCCTTTGCTTTTCGCCTCTCTTCTTTTCACAGCTATTTGTAAGGCCTCCTCATACAGCCATTTCGCTCTTCTGCATTTCTTTTCCATGGGGATGGTCTTGGTCCCTGTCTCCCGTACAATGTCACAAACCTCCGTCCAGAGTTCATCAGGCACTCTATCAATCAGATCTAGTCCCTTAAATCTATTTCTCACTTCCACTGTATAATCATAAGGGATTTGATTGAGGTCATATCTGAATGGTCTAGTGGTTTTTCCTACTTTCTTCAATTTAAGTCTGAATTTCGCAATAAGGAGTTCATGATCTGAGCCACAGTCAGCTCCTGGTCTTGTTTTCGCTAACTGTATGCAGCTTCTCCATCTTTGGTTGCAAAGAATATAATCAATCTGATTTCGGTGTTGACCATCTGGTGATGTCCATGTGTAGAGTCTTCTCTTGTGTTGTTGGAAGAGGGTGTTTGCTATGACCAGTGCGTTCTCTTGGCAAAACTCTATTAGCCTTTGCCCTGCTTCATTCCGTGCTCCAAGGCCAAATTTGCCAGTTACTCTAGGTGTTTCTTGACTTCCTACTTTTGCATTCCAGTCCCCTATAATGAAAAGGACATCTTTTTTGGGTGTTAGTTCTAAAAGGTCTTGTAGGTCTTCATAAAACCGATTAACTTCGGCTTCTTCAGCATTACTGGTTGGGGCATAGGCCTGGATTACTGTAATATTGAATGGTTTGCCTTGGAAACGAACAGAAATCATTCTGTCACTTTTAAGATTGCATCCAAGTACTGCATTTCGGACTCTTTTGTTGACCATGAGGGTAGGGGCTGTATATTCATGCATTTATTGATTCATCAAATACTGATAGACCACCAACTGTGTGTCAGTCATGGCCATACGATGTAGCCTAGGATTACAAGATGTTGGAAGCAAGTCCAATACCTGCCCTTGTGGAGTTTACAGTCTGTGGGATGAGACAAATGTCAGTATACATAAGCATACAAGTAACAGCAAAATTACAACTGTGCAGATTGTAAAACAACCATTTGCTTTGTGTGTGTGTGTTCTTTGTGTGTGTGTGCAGTTGCTCAGTCTGACTCGCTGCAGCCCCATAGATTGTAGCCCACCAGACTCCTCTGCCCTTGAAATTACCCAGGCAGGAATACTTGAGTCGGTTGCCATTTCCTGCTCCAGGGGAATCTTCCTGACCCAGGGATTGAACCCATGTCTCTTGCATCTCCTGTATCGGCAGGCAGATTCTTTGCCACTAGCACCATCTTTTGATTGCCTTGTAACATGTTCCACATAGGAGAATATCCAACATTAGATGAATTTATGATGGGGGACCAGGAAGGCAGGGGTGTCAGAGAAGCTTCTCCTGGGGAAGTGATGATGGAATGGAAATTCTGTGGTCAAGAAGTGGTTAACTAGGAAGAAAGGCAAGACCCAGAAAGAACTCTAAGCAGAAGGAGCAGCCTGTTCCCTTGTTTTGGGTGAGAAAACAGCACTTCACATCAAAGATTTTTAACGGGGTGATTTTGCATCTGCAGGGGACATTTGGCTATATCTGGAAATGTGTTTTTTGTCACAACTTAGGAGGAGGTTTTCTCCTGGCATTTAGTAGCCAGAAGTCAGAGATGCTGCTAAATATCCTATTATGCATAAGACAATCCCCTGCCACAAAGAATGATCTGGTTCAAAATGTCAGTGGTGCCCCTGTTGGTGGAGCAGAGAGCAAAGGAGAAAGTGGTGTGAGCAGAGGCTGAAAACCCTGAGGATTGTGCAGGCAGGGTGACATGAACAGATCAGTGTTTGGAAAGATCAGTCTAGCTGTCGCATGAAGAACAGAAGAGATAAGAGTAGAGGTGCAAAGATCAGTTGTGGACAATTGTAGTAGTCCGACTGACAGATGGTCCAGTTGACAGACTGGACCAGGACTTTGCTGGCAGAGAGAGAAAGACCTGAACAGATTCCTCAGCCACTGAGAAGGGATCTAATAGGACATAGGGATATAGGTTGGTGGAGGAGGCGTCAAGCCTGGTTTTCTCGCTTGAGTACTTGCTTTGTGTGTGTGTGTTAGTTGCTCAGTCATGTCCAACTCTTTTCCACTCCATAAACTCTAGCCCATCAAGCTCTGTGCATGGGATTCTCCGGGCAAGAATACTGTAATGGGTTGCCATTCCCTTCTCCAGGGATCTTCACAACCCAGGGACTGAACCCGGGTCTCCTGCATTGCAGGCAGATTCTTTACAGTCTGAGCCACCAGGGAAACCTGAGTACCTGTATAGTGAAGTCGTTTAGTCGTGTCCGACTCTTTGAACCCCATGGACTGTATGTAGCCTACCAGGCTCCTTGGTCCAGGGGATTTTCCAGGCAAGAATCCTGGAGTGGATTGCCATTTCCTTCTCCAGGGGATCTTTCCGACCCAGGGATCGAACCCAGGTCTCCTGCATTGTAGGCAGACGCTTTACCATCTGAACTACCAGGAGTACCTGTATAGGTGATCATAATAGGTGGTCATAGCATGTATGATTCTACATGCATCAGCTGACTCAATCCTCACCACTCTCTGAGGAAATTAAGAGGAGAGTAACACATTCAACCAAAGGGCTTGGCCAGTACCCACATTCAGGCAGTTTGGGTCTGGGCCTGCCAGTTGCTGCTCTAAATAATGCCACTGTCCACTCAGTGGTGAACTAGAGTGGGGGACCAGGTTTGGCCACGGCCTGTGAGCTCACCTTTGGGCATGTTGAGTTTGAGATCAAGTAGAAGAACCAGATACACAGACTGCAGCCCAAAGGAGACTCACATGCCTCATAGCTGAAGCCCCCCCATACCCTAGTACTATGCCTGCCACATAGCAAGGGCTCAGGGCACAGCTGCTGAATGGGCCAGTGGCTTTAATTCACTGGTTAAAATGAACACTGACTGAGCCAGGCTATGTTTAAGGCACTGTGCCAGGTGGTAGATGTACTCAGGTAAATGAAAAACAGACCTGGCCTCTGGAGGCTTCAAACCCCTGAAAAAAAAAAAAGCAAACATCAGAACTTGAACGACCTGGAGCTCTATGTAGACACAGCCTCAAGCTCGGTCTTCTCCTCCCTCTCACCTGAAAGTCTTATGGGGCAACATCCAGAATCCATGACGAAACTCTTTGGGCTTCCCAGGTAGCACTAGTGGTAAAGAACCCACCTGCCAATGCAGGAGACCTAAGAGATGTGGGTTTGATCTCTGGGTTTGGAAGATTCCCCTGGAGAAGAAAATGGCAACTCACTCCAATGTTTTTGCCTGGAGAATCCCATGGACAGCTGGTGGGCGACAGTCCATAGGGTCGCACAGAGTCAGACACGACTGAAGCAACTTAGCAAGCACACTAAGTCTGAGAAGCTAGAATTCAGTGTCAAGATGTCTCTATCCCATCAGCAACAAACCAACGAATAAAACCAAAGTCCTTGAGGTGTGTTTGGGTGCACTTGTGCAGGGAGCATTCATTCTCCATGTACTCTGCACACCTAGAGCTCTCTACAGGCTCTTTATACCAGAGAATTGTAAATCCTGATGCTGACCTTTCTGCTTGGGGAGAAGAAAATGAGAAGCTCACCAGTTCTTTAAAACTTCTAATTTTGTGTGGCTGCCCGAGGGTATGAAGCTGGGTGATGGGCTTCACTTTGCTTTGCAGGCAGGCCCAGGGCTCTGCGGTTTCCTCCCACAGTGAGAAGACTTGGTCTCTTTGAGGGTGGGGCTGAACTTGGGTGAGTTGTTTTCTTGTTTTACAGGAATGATATTCTCAGGTCCAGCTACATAATTTGCAGCTGTGCTGTGTTTGGTTGCTCAGTCATGTCTGACTCTTTGCAACCCCTTTGCAACTCCTAGCCTGCCAGGCTCCTCTGTCCATGGGGGTTCTCTAGGCAGGAATACTGGAGTGGGTTGCCACACCCTCCTCCAGGGGATCTTCCCAACTCAGGGTTCAAACCCAGGTCTCCTGCATTGCAGGCAGATTATTTACCATTTGAGCCACCAGGGAAGCCCAAGAATACTGGAGTGGGTATTCCCTTCTCCAGGGAATTTCCCCAAACCAGGAATCAAACTGGGGTCTCCTGCATTGCAGGTGAATTCTTTACCAGCAGAGCTACCAGGGAAGCCCATATAATTTGCAGGACCCAGTGCAAAATGATCTTTTGAACAAGATCCCTTGTTCAAAAATCATTAAAAATTTCAAATGGCATTAGCAGAGTATTAAACTAAGTGTAGAGTCCTTCTGAGAATGGGGCCCTGTTACACCCTAAGCTCCGTGAGTATACCCTGGCGCGCCTTCAGAGCCTTGGGTGGTAGTGCGGGCACGACAGGCAGGGCAGGCCAGGGAGTGCTGCCCCTCCCCCACTTTGACTCCATGCCACCCAGTGCAGGGAAGAGTGAATTTTGGAGCTGGACCAGGTCTCCAAATCAGTAGGCCAAGCCCTCCCGCAAAGTCATCAGCAGGCACAGTGAGCCAGAGGAGCAACTCCCAGGGGACGACACAAGAGCAGCCCCCACTTTCCTGCAGTGGATGAGAAGTGGCCGCCAAAGGGGTGGAGACTGGTCCTTCTTCACTTGCCTGGATTCCACCAAATCCAGCATCCAGGAGCACCTCTCCACCTTCCTCCCTCATGCCTCAAGCTCTTTGGACTTCCTCACTCCAAAGTGTTGCTCTTGCTGGTCCATATTTCTTTATTTACTTAATTAAACGAACACTTCTCGAGTGCTTAATATCTGCCTGGCATGGCTCTAGGCCCTAGTAATAGACTGCAGTGGACCCATGCTGCCCTCCTGATTAAAATATGGAAAGAAATCTCTATCAACAGGCAAATAGCTGCTACCTTAAGTGGTCCTCCGTTGTTCCCCTTGCCCATCCTGGTCACACCAACCCCTTTCCCTGGCTCCCAAGGCCTCACAAAGATCCAACAAGAGAAAGACCTGCTCTAGAGCTATGGGCAGCATCGATTCTGACTGGTTGGAAAGGGAAGGCAGGTAAGTGGTGAAAGAGTTCTTTTGAGATTCAGGGAGGACCTCTTGACACATGTAACCTCGGAGCAGAGACTTGAGTAAAACAAGGGAATGCAGGGCAGGCAGACTCTGGGCAGAAGGAATGTTAGATGCAAGGGCCCTGAGGTGGGATGTGGTATCAAGTTCAAAGGCACAAAAAGTCCAGTAGGACAAGGGCTTCCTTGATAGCTCAGTTAGTAAAGATTCTGCCTGTGAGGCAGGAGATCCCAGTTTGATTTCTGGGTTGGGAAGATCCATTGGAGAAGGGATAGGCTACCCACTCCAGTATTCTTTCCCTTATGACTCAGCTGGTAAAAAATCCACCTGCAATGCATGAGACCCCAGTTCAATTCCTGGGTTGGGAAGATCGTCTGGAGAAGGGAAGGGCTACCCACTTCAATATTCTGGCTTAGAGAATTCCATGGACTGTGCATAGTCCATGGGGTCGCAAAGAATTGGACACTGCTGAGCAACTTTCACTTTACACTTTTACTTTAGGACAAGAGCAAGAGGAAGAAGTAGGGACAGGAAGCTAGCGAGCATATCTTGAGGGTCTGACATATCACACTCTGGAATGTGGGTTTTATTCTGAGTGTGATGGGAAACCAACGGAGGGTTTTACACAGAAAAGTAACAGGAACTGATTTACAGTTTTTAAAAAGATTTTATAGGGACTTCTCTGGTGGTCCAGTGGTTAAGACTGCACCTTCCAATGCAGGGAGTGTGGATTCAATCCCTGGTCGTGGAACTAAGATCCATATGCCTCTTGGCCAAAAAAGCAAAACACAAAATAGAAGCAGTGTTGTAACAAATTCAATAAAGACTTTAAAATGCTCCACATTTAAAAATAAAAAAGATTTTATT
The DNA here is from genome assembly GCF_049115385.1 of Moschus berezovskii. Classification (NCBI taxonomy): domain Eukaryota; kingdom Metazoa; phylum Chordata; class Mammalia; order Artiodactyla; family Moschidae; genus Moschus; species Moschus berezovskii. The sequence continues at coordinate 97,370,782 of NC_142463.1, read as the reverse complement.
TTTTGGAGCAGTTTTAGATTTACCACAAAATTGAGAGGGAGTTACAGAATTTTCATACACCTGCACCTACACATACATAATCTCCCCCATTATTATTTTTTTTTTTTTTTGGTACTCATTCGGCTGAAAGTTCATTTTAATCTTAGAAAACAATAGCATCTACAATACTATCAAGGGGGTTTAATGGAATGAACATTGAACCAAGGGTCCTGTTTAAAACTGAGAAAAGTTAGTAAACTATCTTTCTGTGCCCATGCTTGCTAAGTAGCTTCAGTGGTGTTCGACTCTTTGCAGCGTTATGAACTGTAGCCCCCTCCCAGGCTCCTCTGTCGATGGTATTCTCCAGGAAAGAATGCTGGAGTGGGTTGCCATTTCTTTTTCCAGGGGATCTTCCTGACCGAGGGATCAGACCCGGGTCTATTTTGTCTCCTGCATCTACCTGCGGATTCTTTACCACTAGCGCCACCTGGGAAGCCTCTGTGCCAATACGAATACACAATAGAAGGTCTGTGATATGGACTACTTATAAATTTGTCATGTCACAGCTCAGTTCTTTCTGCTGAAATTGCCCATGAAAACTGGAGTCAGTGGTGTAGGTTGCTGCCTTGTCTCTCTGACTATAGAAAGAGAAATAATCTGTTTCCTGATTTTCCCCAGTGTGTCTTTCTTACTGTAGATGCCTGAGCCTCCCTATGAGGGATACGTTCTTTCTTATAAGAGTGAAGGCTACCTACAGTGCATAAGCTTGTACAGTGTGACAGTAGAATTCACTAATCAGTGGTCTTCCTGAAAGTGAATTGCTGGAGGTAAGAGGATGTAGTTGAAGTTGTGATGAGGAAGGAAACTTCAAAAAGAGAAAGAATGAAGCATTTTGCTCACTAGAGTCAGAGTGTTTGAACAGGACTCTTGGATTTAAGTTCTGTTTCTGTCAAGAGTCTAATACTTTTGATCATCCATTTTCTTATCTTGTAAACTGTCTTGCCACTTCTCAAGGTATTTGAGAAGATCAGTTGACATTCTGTTTTCCCTGACTGCTCACCAACTGTATTAATTTTCTAGGGATGCCATTACAACATTTTCTAGGGATGCAAGTGCAACAAATTGAGTAGCTTGAAACAATAGAAATGGGGACTTCCCTGGAAGTCCAGTGGTTAGGATGCCACACTTCCACTGCAGAGGGCATAGGTTCTATCCCTGGTCAGGGAAGTAAGACCCCACATACCCTGTGGCACAACCAAGAATAAAGGTTAAACAATACAAATGTGTCCTCTTACAGTTGTAGATGCTAGACATTTGAGACTAAGGTGTCAGAAAGGTCGTGCTCTCTGTGAAGACTCTCTGGCCTCTTTCTAGCTTCTGGTGGGTGCTGGCAACCCTGGGTCTTCCTTCGTTGGTAGATGCATCACACCAATCTCTGTCTCTGTTGTCACCTGGTCTTCTTGTGTTTCTGTCTTCATGCAACATTCTCTTCGCAGTGTTTTCACATTTTCCTTCTTGTCGTTCTCTGAGTCCAAATTTCCCTCTAGTCAGTTGGATTAGGGCCCTGATCCTAAACCAGTATGATGTCATTTTAACTTGATTTTATCCACAAAGATTCTAATTCCAAATAAGATCGCATTTTAAGTTTTCCAGTGGAAAAGAATTTGGGGGGAATACTGTGTAACCAATTTGGGGTTGGGCAACATTTTGCCCAACTGCTAAATGTTCTTTTCCATAGCCCTGCCCTCAGACTTCTTTTCTTTTTTATTTTTTATCTGCAACTTTTATTTTTTTTATTTTTTTCCAATTTTATTTATTTTTTTCAAGTTGAACAGACTAAATTTCTTTAAACAAACTTACTTATACTCCAGAGTCCTTTAAAAACTTAATAGCATTTATACATTGAAGGTATTTGATTTTCTTGTAACTAGCACTTCAAATGCAACAAGCATTTGAAGCAACAAGCATTTGACCCAACAAGTAAAACTTTCTACAGTTCATAACTTTTATAAATAAAATAAATTAAATGTACAGTGAATAAGTTCTCTGAAATATTTCAATATTTCTGCAGGTTTAGTAACATCGTAAAATACATTTCAACTAAAATTCACAAATCTAAAAACCTGTTAGGCATTTTTAGGCGTTTTAAGATGGAAATGAAGACCAATGTTACATCGTAATATGCCAATTACAAATAGTACTTCAAATAGCAAATACTACAGTTTGTCCCAAACTTTAAAAACTATTCATGAACTCAACACTGAACTATTGATGGCTATGAGAATTGTTTCCTAGCCTTTTTGAAAATTTCAGCCCTTTTACATTTAAGGTAATTATTGATAAGTACGATCCTGTAGCCATTTTCTTTATTGCTTTGGGTTCAAGTTTATACACTCTTTCTGTGTTTCCTGTCTATAGAAGATCCTTTAGCATTTGTTGGAGTGCTGGTTTAGTGATGCTGAATTCCCTCAGCTTTTGCTTATCTGTAAAGCTTTTGATTTCTCCTTCATATTTGAATGAGATCCTTGCTGGGTATAGTAATCTGGGCTGTAGGGTATTTTCTTTCATCACTTTAAGTATGTCTTGCCACTCCCTTCTGGCCTGAAGAGTTTCTGTTGAAAGATCAGCTGTTATCCTTATGGGAATCCCCTTATGTGTTATTTGCTGCTTTTCCCTTGCTGCTTTTAATATTTGTTCTTTGTGTTTGATCTTTGTTAATTTGATTAATATGTGTCTAGGAGTATTTCGCCTTGGGTTTATCCTGTTGGGGACTCTCTGGGTTTCTTGGACTTGGGTGATTATTTCTTTCCCCGTTTTAGGGAAGTTTTCAACTATTATCTCCTCAAGTATTCTCTCATGGTCTTTCTTTTTGTCTTCTTCTTCTGGGACTCCTATGATTCGAATGTTGGAGCGTTTAACATTGTCCCAGAGGTCTCTAATATTGTCCTCATTTCTTTTAATTCATTTTTCTTTTTTCCTCTCTGTTTCATTTATTTCTACAATTCTATCTTCTAGTTCGCTTATCCTGTCTTCTGCCTCTGTTATTCTACTGTTTGTTCCCTCCAGAGTGTTTCTGATCTCATCTATTGTATTATTCATCGTATATTGACTCTTTTTTATTTTTTCTAAGTCCTTATTAAATCTTTCTTCCATCTTCTCAATCCTTTTCTCCAGGTTATTTATCTGTAACTCCATTTTGCTTTCAAGATTTTGAATCATTTTCACCATCAAAATTTGAAATTCTTTATCAGGTAAATTCCCTATATCTTCTTCTTTTGTTTGTGTTGGTGGGCAATTATCTTGTTCCTTTACTTGCTGGGTATTTCTCTGCCTCTTCATCTTGCTTATATTGCTTTGCTTGGGGTGGCCTTTCCCTCTTCTTGCAGTTTGTGGAGTTCTCTTTATTATGTAGTTTCTTCGCTGTGTGTGGGGTTGGACGGGTGACTTGTCCGGGTTCCCTGGTTAGGGAAGCATGTGTCGGTGTTCTGGTGGGTGGAGCTGGATTTCTTCTCTTTCCTTTAGAAGACAATGGGCTGCTTTTCTGGGAGCCTGATGACCTCTGCCAATATTCAGAAGTTGTTTTGTGGACTTTACTCCGCGTTCAAATGTTCTTTTGATGAATTTGTGGGGGAGAAAGTGGTCTTGCCATCTTATCCCTCCGCCATCTTGTTCCTTCCTCCCCAGAACACTGGATTCTTATATTCCACTTGGTCGTGGAGTATCTCTTCCCAGCTGCTCCAGCAAGGCGCAGCCGCTGTACCTTACCTTGGACGAGGGGTATCTCCTCAAGGCCGCGCCTCCTGCTTTGAATGTAGATCAGCTCCTCTCGGCCCTCCGGTGCCCAAGCAGCCACCGCCTCCTGAACGTGGCACAGCTCCTCTCGGCCACCGCCCCAACCCTGGGCGCGGGGCAGCTCCTCTCCCTCCCCCATTATTAACATCACTCACTTGGTTATCAAAGGTGAACATACACTGAACCCATCGTCTGCCGCTCATGGTCTTTTTCATTCTATGGGTTTGGACAAATGTATGACATGTATCCACCATTATAATATCAGAGTATTTTCACTGTTCTAAAAAGCCTCTGTGCTCTGTCTACTCAGATCTTCCTCCTCCCACACTTGGCAACCACTGATCTTTTTATAGTCTCCCTAGTTTTGCCTTTTCCAGAACGTTGAAGAGTTGGAATCATACAGCGCGCAGCCTTTTCAGATTGGCTTCTGTCACTTAGTAATATTCATGTAAGTTTCCTTCATGTCTTTTCATGGCTTGATGGCTCTTTCTAGTGATGAATAATATTCTATTCTCTGGATGTATCACAGTTTATTTTTTCCCCAGCATGGAAATAAATAGCATTATACTTTTAATATATATATTAATATTTAATATATATATACTTTTAATATATATATAATACCTTGATATCTGAGTGAATAAAATTGTTTTGCATGGAGTTTTTCCTTCAGTTCACTTCAGTTCATTTCAGTCGCTCAGTCGTGTCTGACTCTCCGCGACCCCATGAATCACAGCATGCCAGGCCTCCCTGTCCATCACCAACTCCCGGAGTTCACTCAAATTCATGTCTATCAAGTCGGTGATGCCATCCAGCCATCTCATTCTCTGTCGTCCCCCTCTCCTCCTGCCAGCAATCCCTCCCAGCATCAGACTCTTTTCCAGTGAGTCAACTCGTCGCATGAGGTGGCCAAAGTATTGGAGTTTCAGCTTCAGCATCAGTCCTTCCAATGAACACCCAGGACTGATCTCCTTTAGAATGGACTGGTTGGATCTCCTTGCATCCAAGGGACTCTCAAGAGTCTTCTCCAACACCACAGTTCAAAAGCATCAATTCTTCGGCAATCAGCTTCCTTCACAGTCCAACTCTCACATCCATACATGACCACGGGAAAAACCATAGCCTTGACTAGACGGACCTTGGTTGGCAAAGTAATGTCTCTGCTTTTTAATATACTATCAAGGTTGGTCATAACTTTCCTTCCAAGGAGTAAGCGTCTTTTAATTTCATGGCTGCAATCAACATCTGCAGTGATTTTAGAGCCCCCCAAAATAAAGTCTGACACTGTTTCCACTGTTTCCCCATCTATTTCCCATGAAGTGATGGGAACAGATGCCATGATCTTCGTTTTCTGAATGTTGAGCTTCAGCCAACCTTTATACTCTCCTCTTTCACTTTCATCAAGAGGCCTTTGAGTTCCTCTTCACTTTCTGCCATAAGGGTAGTGTCATCTGCATATCTGAGGTTATTGATATTTCTCCCAGCAATCTTGATTCCAGCTTGTGCTTCTTCCAGCCCAGCGTTCCTCATGATGTACTCTTCATATAAATTAAATAAGCAGGGTGACAATATACAGCCTTGACGTACTCCTTTTCCTATTTGGAACCAGTCTGTTGTTCCATGTCCAGTTCTAACTGTTGCTTCCTGACCTGCATACAGTTTCTCAAGAGGCAGGTCAGGTGGTCTGGTATTCCCATCTCTTGAAGAATGTTCCACAGTTTCTTGTGATCCACACAGTCAAAGGCTTTGGCATAGTCAATGAAGCAGAAATAGATGTTTTTCTGGAACTCTCTTGCTTTCTCCATGATCCAGCGGATGTTGGCAATTTTATCTCTGGTTCCTCTGCCTTTTCTAAAACCTGCTTGAACATCTGGAAGTTCACGGTTCACATATTGCTGAAGCCTGGCTTGGAGAATTCTGAGCATGACTTTACTAGCGTGTGAGATGAGTGCAACTGTGCAGTAGTTTGAGCATTCTTTGGCATTGCCTTTCTTTGGGATTGGAATGAAGACTGACCTTTTCCAGTCCTGTGGCCACTGCTGAGTTTTCCAAATTTGCTGGCATATTGAGTGCAGCACTTTCACAGCATCATCTTTCAGGATTTGAAATAGCTCAATTGGAATTCCATCACCTCCACTAGCTTTGTTCCTTAGCAATTCTGAATTGAGAACATACCATAATCATAAGTGACTATTCAAAGATTTAAGGATTCTATTTTGGCTAATACAATTTTATCATTATTAAATTCAGTGTATTAAATAACATCAAAATGTGTTAACTTTTAAAAACCATGATTTTTAAAAAATACAAGTAGGAAAAAAATATTAACATGAAATCCTGAATGGCCAAATTGAAATAGAGACCTCAGTTCATTCAGTTAATAGCATCAGTGAATAAAACTGTACAATTCTGACAGTCAAATGATGGCTTCCCAGTTTTCATCTTAGTTATATGAAAGGAAAACATACCATTCTTGGATTCAATTAATGTGTTTTTTTAGGTTCCAAATTACTTCAACGGTACCATATTTGAAAAAGCAAAAATGTTATAATACCTTTTCCTCATGTCCTGAAGCATTTTATCTAAATCAGTTTAAAAACAGATATTCATTCACACTGTTGTTTAAAAATATAGCTATAAGTTCCCAAAGTGAAATAGCTCAAAGTTATAGTTCCCTTAGCAATTATATTTTTTATTTTTAATTAATTCATTTAATTGGAGGATAATTACTTTACAATATTGTGATAGTTTTTGCCATACAGCAACATGAATTGGCCACAGGTATACATGTGTCCTCCCATCCTGAACCCCCCTCCAACATCTGTCCCCACCCCATCCCTCTGGGTTGTCCCAGAGCACTGGCTCTTGGTGCCCTGCTTCATGCACGGACTAGCACTGGTTGTCTACTTTACATATGGTAATGTACAGGTTTCAAATCTCTTCTCTCAAATCATCCCACCCTTGCCTTCTCCCACTGAGTGCAAAAGTCTGTTCTTTATATCTGTGTCTCGTTTGTCAACCTGCATATAGGATCATCATTTCCGTCTTTCTAAATTCCATATATATGCGTTAATATTAACAGTATTTGTCTTTCTCTTTCTGACTTACTTCACTCTGTATAATGGGTTTCATCCACCTCATTAGAACTGATTCAAATGTGTTCCTTTTTATAGCTGAGTAATATTCCATTGTATATGTGTACCACAACTTCCTTATCCATTCATCTGCCAATGGACGTGTAGATTGCTTCCATGTCCTATCTATTGTAAATAGTGTATCACATTTTATTTAGCCACCCACTTATTGAACACTGTCTTAGCTGCTTGGTTCATGATTTTGGCAATCACGAGTAAAGCCTCTGTAAACATTCATATGGAGCTTTCGTGTGGACATAGATTTTAACTCCTTGAGTAAATAACAAGGAGTGCTGGATTGTAGGGTAAGAGTAGATTTAGTTTTATAAGAAACTGACAAACTATCTCCCAAAGCTGCTGTGCTATTTGGCATTTCCACCAGCAATTTCTGGTGCTGGAATACATCCTCACCAGCATTTGGCACTCGCAATGTTCTGGATTTTGGCCATTCTAATAGGTATTTAGTGGTACCCCATTGTTTTAATTTGCATTTCCCTGATGACATGATGTAGAGCATCTGTTCAGGTGCTTGTTTGTTCTCTGTTTATCTTCTCTGGAGCAGTGTCAATTAAAGTCTTTAGCTTGTTTTTAAAATCAGATTGTTTTGTTGAGTTTTAAGAGTTCTTTGTATATTATGGATAGCATCCTGTATCAATCAGTTGCGTCTTTCATAAATATTTTCTCCCTGTCTGTGGCTTGTCTTCCCATCCTCTAACCTTTTTGATATTGTCTTTCACAGAGTTTTTTTTTAATTAAAAATTTTTATTTATTTTTAAATTTAAATTTATTTTTGGTTGTGCTGGGTCTTTGTTGCTGAGTGCAAACTTTCTTTAGTTGTGGTAAGTGGGTACTCTTTAGTTGTAGTGTGGCTACTCTTTGTTTTGGGGCACAGGCTTCTCATTGCAGCAGCTTTGCTTGTTGTGAAGTGCAGGCTCTAGGCACATGGGTTTCAGTAGTTGTGGCATAAAGGCCTAGTTGTTCTGTGGCATGTGAAATCTTCTCAGACCAGGGATTGAATTCATGTCCCCTGCACTGGAGGGTGGATTCTTATCTACTGTAACACCAAGGAAGTCCCACAGAGAAGTTTTTAAGTTTAATGAAGTCCAGCTTGTCAATTATTTCTTTCATAGATCATGTCTTGAATGTCGTGTCTAAGAAAGCATTACCATACCCAAGGTGATCTAGGTTTTCTCCTACGTTACCTTCTAGGAGTTTTACAGTTTTGTACTTTATATTTAGGTCTGTGATTCACTGTGAACTAATTTTTGTGAAGGGTATAAGGTCTGTGTCTAGATTTATCCTTTGGCACGTGGTTGTCCCATTGTTCCAGCACCATTTCTTAAGAAAACTACCTTTGCTCCATTGTATTGTCTTTGTTCCCTTGTCCTCATTTGCCTTTTAATAGATCACTGTTTGCCAACAAAGGTCCGTCTAGTCAAGGCTATGGTTTTTCCCGTGGTCATGTATGGATGTGAGAGTTGGACTGTGAAGAAAGCTGATCACCGAAGAATTGATGCTTTTGAACTGTGGTGTTGGAGAAGACTCTTGAGAGTCCCTTGGACTGCAAGGAGATCCAACCAGTCCATTCTAAAGGAGATCAATCCTGGGTGTTCATTGGAAGGACTGATGCTAAAGTTGAAACTCCAATACTTTGGCCACCTCATGCAACGAGTTGACTCACTGGAAAAGAGTCTGATGCTGGGAGGGATTGGGGGTGGGAGGAAACGGGGACGACAGAGAATGAGATGGCTGGATGGCATCACCGACTCAATGGACATGAGTTTGAGTGAACTCCGGGAGTTGGTGATGGGTGGGGAGGCCTGGCATGCTGTGATTCATGGGGTCGCAAAGAGTCGGACATGACTGAGCGACTGAACTGAACTGAACTGACTGCCATGAGTGATCTATAAAATGTAAACTACAAGTTTCTGTTCTGTAGTAATAAGTAGATAGTATTTGTGGGAATTATTATGTGCCAGAACCATTGTAGGAAACTTCCAGGTCTTACTTCGCTTAATTCCTTAAAACAATCCTATGAGGTTGCTTGAGTACTGTCTATATTCTTTCAGATAAAGGAACTGAAGCACAGAAAGTGAAAAACTTACTCAAGATCATACCATTACCAGATGACAGAGCAGGCTGGTATTCAGATGCAGGCAACTTGATGACAAAAACTACATCTACTATTATGCCTGCTAGAAACCATAAAAGCTAACACGTTTATCTGGCTGTTTGCTGGGTTCTGTTCTAGGGCATTACAAGGGTGAATTCACTTAACCTCACAGCAGTCTGACAAGGTGGCCGTGACTGTCCATGTGTCAGAGAAGAACTCTCTGCTCCTGTCACTCATTGGTGGGAGGCAGAGCTGGGACTGATCGCAGGCACTCAGCTCTAGAGCCTGTGCTCCCAACTGTCACACAAAACCACCCCTGAGCTTCTAGGATATTATTCGCAGTATTTTGATACAAGCTTGAAACGTTTCATAATTTGAACATTTTGATGAAAATAAAAACTGAATTGAAAATAGAAGATGTTCACAGTAGTCTTGAGTACTGTGGGGAGGATGAGGACTTGAACACACTTCTGGTGTGAGCTGGAGGAAAACATGGTGGCCCCTTCTTGGCCATCATGGGTCAGCTGGACCTCGTTGCTGCCCCGCCCCCATCATTCCTGGGCCTGGCTCTACCTCCTTGCCTCCACATTGTGTTGTAATCATCTGTTTCTGTCTGTCTGTATCTCCATAGACTATGAGATATTGGAAGGTGAGTCCCTTTTGAATTCAGCTCTGTGCCTTGAAGAACAGGGCCTATTCAAGAGCTGATGTAAAATAGTGGTTGTAGCATGAATAATGAGGCCCAAGTAAAGAAACCGATTGCTTCTTTTTCAAGTGCCCACACTACCTCCTCCCCTCATAGAGGAGCTGACATCTGGGAGTCCTCACTAAGCAAAGCTGAGGCCCCAGCTCCAGACTGACCACAGCTTAGATGCAGGAACTAAGACCTGGGACAGTGGGGAAAGTGTGAGAGTGGACACTAACCAGAATAAGCTCCATAGAGGCAGGTACTGGGGCAAGTCAGGTGTCAGCCTGAAAAATCGCAGCTCAGGAGGGTGGATGGTGAGTAAAGAGAGATGGGAGGACCGCTGATTTGACTGACAAAGCTTGGTGACAAGACAAGTTGCCTTTGGAGGATGTTGCATTACCACTGAATGAGCTTCCTGACCTGAACAGGAAGACTTGGACACCAGAGAATCTGTTCAAGAACAAAAAGATGAAGTGTATGGGATTAGCTTTATGGAGAAAGCAAGAGAGTTCCAGAAAAACATCTATTTCTGCTTCATTGACTATGCCAAAGCCTTTGACTGGGTGGATCACCATAAACTGTGGAAAATTCTGAAAGAGATGGGAATACCAGACCACCTGACCTGCCTCTTGAGAAACCTGTATGCAGGTCAGGAAGCAACAGTCAGAACTGTGCATGGAACAGCAGACTGGTTCCACATAGGAAAAGGAGTATGTCAAGGTTGTATATTGTCACCCTGTTTATTTAACTTATATGCAGAGTACATCATGAGGAACGCTGGGCTGGAAGAAGCACAAGCTGGAATCAAGATTGCCGGGAGAAATATCAATAACTTCAGATATGCAGATGACACCACCCTTATGGCAGAAAGTGAAGAGGAACTCAAAAGCCTCTTGATGAAAGTGAAAGAGGAGAGTGAAAAGGTTGGCTTGAAGCTCAACATTCAGAAGACAAAGATCATGGCATCTGGTCCCATCACTTCATGGGAAACAGATGGAAAAACAGTGGAAACTGTGTCAGACTTTATTTTTTGGGGCTCTAAAATCACTGCAGATGCTGATTGCAGCCATGAAATTAAAAGACACTTACTCCTTGGAAGGAAAGTTATGACCAGCCTAGATAGCATATTAAAAAGCAGAGACATTACTTTGCCAACCAAGGTCCGTTTAGTCAAGGCTATGGTTTTTCCTGTGGTCATGTATGGATGTGAGAGTTGGACTGTGAAGAAAGCTGATCATTGAAGAATTAATGCTTTTGAACTGTGGTGCTGGAGAAGACTCTTGAGAGTCCCTTGGACTGCAAGGAGGTCCAACCAGTCCATTCTAAAGGAAATCAATCCTGGGTGTTCATTGGAAGGACTGATGCTAAAGTTGAAACTCCAATACTTTGGCCACCTCATGCAATGAGTTGACTCACTGGAAAAGATTCTGATGCTGGGAAAGGTTGGGGGTGGGAGAAGATGGGGACGACAGAGAATGAGATGGCTGGATGGCATCACCGACTCTGTGGACATGAGTTTGAGTGAACTCCGGGAGTTGGTGGTGGACAGGGAGGCCTGGTGTGCTGTGATTCGTGGGGTCGTGGAGAGTCAGACACGACTGAGCGACTGAACTGAACTGAACTGAACTGAACTCTGAGAGAACACCCCCCACCCCATTGGAAACTGACAGCTAGCTTCTTTTTCAGGGATAGATTATTTTAATTGATTTTTTATTATATATTGGAATATAGTTGATTTACAATGTTGTGTTAGTTCCCAGTGTACAGCAAAGGGATTCAGTAATACACATACACATAGCCATTCTTTTTCAGATTCTTTTCCCATATAGATTATTACAGAATATTGAGTAGAGCTCCTTGTGCTATACAGTTCAGTTCAGTTCAGTTCAGTCGCTCAGTCATGTCCGACTCTTCGCGACCCCATGAATCACAGCACACCAGGCCTCCCTGTCCATCACCGACTCCCAGAGTTCACTCAAACTCATGTCCACAGAGTCGGTGATGCCATCCAGCCATCTCATTCTCTGTCATCCCCTTCTCCTCCCTCCCCCAACTTTTCCCAGCATCAGAGTCTTTTCCAGTGAGTCAACTTGTTGCATGAGGTGGCCAAAGTATTGGAGTTTCAGCTTTAGCATCAGTCCTTCAAATGAACACCCAGGATTGATCTCCTTTAGAATGGACTGGTTGGATCTCCTTGCAGTCCAAGGGACTCTCAAGAGTCTTCTCCAACACCACAGTTCAAAAGCATCAATTCTTCAGTGATCAGCCTTCTTCACAGTCCAACTCTCACATCCATACTTGACCACGGGAAAAACCATAGCCTTGACTAGACGGACCTTTGTTGACAAAGTAATGTCTCTGCTTTTTAATATACTATCAAGGTTGGTCATAACTTTCCTTCCAAGGAGTAAGCATCTTATACAGTAGGTCCTCATTAATTATGTATTTTATAAATAGTAGCTTTTCTGCTGCTATTTGGTTGCTAAGTCGTGTCCAACTCTTTGCGAACCCCTGGACTGTAGCCCACCAGACCCCTCTGTGAACGGGATTTCCCAGGCAAGAATACTGGAGTCGGTTGCCATGTCCTTCCAGGGATCTTCCTGACCCAAGGATTGAACCCATGTCCCATGCTTGGCAGGCAGATTCTTTACCACTGAGCCACCTGTGAAGCCCTATAAATGGTAGTGTGTATATGTTAATCTCTAACTCCTAATGTGTCCCTCTCTCCCACCTTTCCCCTTTGGTAACCATAAATTTGTTTTCTATGTCTGTAATTCTGTTTCTGTTTCATAAATAAGTTCATTTGTATTATTTTTAGAGTTAACATATAAGTGATATTATATGATATTTGTCTTTCTCTGTCTGATTCACTTCATTTAGTATGATAATCTCTAGGTCCAAGGGGTGGATTAAAGAAAAAATACATAGATTCCAAATGTTTTCTTTCAGTTTCTCATTTCGGTTTCTTAGTGATAAATCAACTCTCAAAAAGCATACCCACTTGGTTTGTGGCAGCAAAATGCAACGTAAAAATATTCATCAGAATGGGAAACTATTTAGATTTCTCAGGAATGCAGAATATTTGACTTCTTTGAGCCTAAAACACTTCATACGTGAGTTTGTGTTTAACCGTGATAAGTTAAACACTTGCCTTTGATTTTGATTTAGTCAGAGTTGAACACTTCCCAGATACTTATACATGTTTCCTGTGATACAAGATGACTGAAGATATGAGAGAGAAAGGCAAAGAAAGAGGAAGCCAGATTTAAGGAAAATATTAACATCTCAACCCACGCTGAGCAGCGAGCGGGCTGAGACAGTGTGTTTGAAGCTTGGAGTTGTCATGGATATACAGATTGTCCACTCACCAATTCCTAAGATTCCTAAGATTCTTCAAGGTATTTTCAAACTTCAGAAAAATTTACAGATTTAAAAGTTATCTGACGGTTAAAGGAAAAAAATCAACCCCAGAGCTTCAGTAACACTGCTCATGGTCACTTCAGCCATGACAGTTCCCAGGCAAAGCATGAATTCTGGTCTTCAAAGTGTAGATTTGAAGGTTCACTAATCTCAAGTCTCCACCAGCATGTTCCTCTTCAGAGAAATGCCATATGTTGTGACCATGCCTCTTTTCCTTATCTGATTGCAACATATTCCTCAGAAAAGGAAGGCCTTAGTTCGTTGTAGAACTACTGTGAACTACTACGTCATTCACTGTGTTAATTTTTTAAAACTGGCCAGAATTTATCTTTAATTTTCTAAGTTTCTAGATTAAAACAGACTTCCAAATTATCTTGGGTTTCTCTCTCTCCCTTACCTCCCACTCCCAGTCAGCTGCCAAGCCCTGTCAGTCCTGCCTGCACAACTCTCTCTCTTATATCCATCCCGACCCTTCTCTCCCATGGCTGCTTTTTACCTCATTAGCCTCCTCGCCCGCCTCCCTATCTTGGTTTCCTGTCTGTCCTCCTGCATGGCGTCTTCCACCTTACAGATAGGTCTGTCTTCATCCATGCCTCGGACCAAGCCATGGCTTCGTCAATGTTCGCTGACCCTGAATCTTTGATTTTTCCAGCATCTTATTCAGAACTCTAAAGGTGCTCCGCAACCCCCACACATGACGTCTGAACTCTTTGGCCTGTCCCTGGACGCCCACCCAATCTGAGCTGGCCCAGTGTCACTGCCACCCTCCTGGAGCTTCCCTCTGGCCAAGCTTTCCTGCTCCTCATCCTTTGTTCTCTGTGCTTTTTCTACTTGCAGCACCCTTTCCCCCCAGATACATACTACCTACTCTGCAGGAAGCAACTCTAGTGCCACCACCTCCTTGAAGTTGTTCCTGATCCCACCAGCCGGATCCCTCCTCTCCTAAGTGAGGAGAGAGCACTCTTTTGTTCTCTCTCTCTTTCTCCTTTTGGAAATTCTTGTCATTTAAGTACACACCACCCTAGGTTGTGCATATTTTGAGACCAACATCTGTGTCTTTATTGCAATATCATACGTAAATGCCCATCCATGTGACTGCCATGTAGCAAGCAATCAGTGAATGCTAGAGTCTCCCCTTTTCTGTCAAGCTTTTTATAAGATCAGCGGCTTAAATCTCTGCCATACAACTTTTCTTGAGGAGTCCAGGGATTTCACAGTTATGTCTCTCTGCTTATTTTGGAGACGAGAGTATGGGATAGCAGAACAAAATCAGACCTGAGTCTGAACCTGGGTTCTTTTTTTTTTTTTAATATTTATTTATTTATTTGGCTGCCCTGGGTCTTAGTTGTGGCATGCAGGCTCTTGTTGGCAGCATATGGGGTCTAGTTCCCTGACCAGGGATCGAACCCAGACCCCCTGCACTGGGAGCATGAAGTCCTAGCCCCTAGACCACCAGGGAAGTCCCTGAACCCGAGTTCTGCCGTATTACCTATCACCTTGGTGATTTTAGAAAATTTGCCTACATTCATTTTTCACCATTAGAATTGATTTTTCCCACTATATTAGAACTGACTCTTCAAATAGAAAAAGGCAAATAAGATAGAAGTTTATTGACCTTTCATGTAACGTCCATAGGTGGGCAGGTGGTTGAGGACAGATAGGACACTGCTCTCTGAGCCCAGCCAGGGACCTGGGTCTTTTTTGTTACATGGCTCCAATGTTGCCCAGATGAGCTAAAGCTCACTCCCCAGCCCCACAACCACATCCATTTCCAAGGCCTAGGAAGGTGAGCAGAGAGGAAATAGCTAACTTAATAATGACTTTACCCAAAGTTGTACATATCAATTTTGTTCAAAACCTACTGAATAGAATTTAATCACATGATCACACCTAACTGTAAGGGAAGATTGGAAACACCTACCAGCCCTGAGTACCTGATTGTTGTCCCATTATCCAATTCAGGAATAGCTAGGAAGTCACATACACTGCTAAAATTCAAGATGGGGAAGCTTATGTTACTAAACGGAGGCAGCTAGGAATGGATAAGCAGAGCCAAGCACCAGTGTTTGCCACAACTACTTCACAGAGTTGTTGCAAACATTAAATGCAAAGATTGGGAAAGTCCCTACCATTATGTGCAACAAAATCAATATTCATTCCTTCCTAATTATCTCCCTATTCCCCACTTGCCTAACAGCCTTTCGCTTAGTAAGTCCTCGCTATATTTTTAATGGATGAAGAAGGCTCAAATGAATGAACTCATTTCGAAGGCCCACCCTTTTGAACTAGATCAAACCATTTGGAATGTGCTCATTAATTATTGTTGTATGGAAGCTTGCTGCTAACTAAGTTTAGTGTAAGTGGATAAAGGGCTCTCTTTTTATATCGTCAATCCCAAACTAATGGAATTATGCAGAGCCTCCCTAAGCCTCAAAAATTCCCAGATGAGGAGGACTAACGTTATTAAGGACCTATGGCTTAGTGTGCAATTGCTGAACTGCATTTTACATGAATCTCTGCTCTTTCTCCAGAGAGCATGTAGCACAGGAAGTGATCCACACCAGCTCCTCACATTCTTTAGTCTGCGCACTCGTGTCTGGACTGTCTCCAGGGACACTGGGATGGAGAAGAGGATGGGCCTGAGAAGTTCCAGGAGAAGCTGAGCAGAACCATGGAGACCTCCAGCTGAGGTCACAGCAGCCTGGATCTCCCAGGAGAAGGACATGTGGAGAAAGGTCTGCACCAAATCAGCCCCCTGTCAGGAATAACTGAGACGCTCCACCGTGTGCTCAGCACTGTGTGACCTCGAAATCAGCTGCTGTTAGAGAGCCTGCTGCTACGGCTGTGATGCTGGAGCGTGTTGCCTTCGTCAAGGGAGTCTCAGAATTCTTTGCAGGAAAAGTTCTTAAGCAGTGACTCAGTGAAGGTCTTAAAATGTCCAGGACTTGTCAGCTAACGGCATCCCCAGAGCTCTGGGAGACTGAGCAAACTGACCTAAATAGAAAAGCAATTTTTGGATAGGAAGAGGGAGCCCTGGAAAGAGTACAAACCTGCCCTGCAGAAGCCCCATGGGATCCCATGGCAGCCTCCCCTGGGGGCGGGAGTCAGAGGCGATGAGACCCACCCAGTCAATCGGCACTGGGATGGTCCAGATTCCCAGGCTGCTCTATGACTTCCTCTAGCTCTCTTCCTCTTCATCATCGCCTCATTCAAGACAACTTCCCGCTCCCTCTTCTTGGATTCCCTCAGATTTCTATGTTAACCTCTTCTCCTGAAACCTCAGAATTTGTATGTTGAAATATTTCCTGACATTGGACTGTGCTCAACAAATCTCTCACAGTCGTCTATTTGCCAGTTTCCCATGTCCTCTGGGCAAGTATCAAGATTCCTGGAAAGAAAATACTTTATATTCCTAATTGCGTGTGTGTGTGTGTGTGTGTGTGTGTAATTGTTTATGTGTGTATGGGTAAATGTGTGTGTGTACATGTGTATGTATATATTCACATATCCCCTTATTTACTCATGTAATATTTTGGGGTTGCCCAGGCATTGCTCCAGGTGTAAAGAGCCAGAAGTGAATAAAATAGTCTAAGTACCTTTGGTGAAAATTGGGGTAGACTCACAATAAACAGGGCTTCCCTGGTGGCTTAGACAGTAAAGAATTTGACTGCAATGCAGGAGACCTGGGTTCAATCCCTGGGTTGGGAAGATCCCTTGGAGAAGAGAGTGGCAACCCACTCCAATATTCTTTCCTGGAGAATCCCATGGACAGAGGAGCCTGGTGGGCTACAGTTCATGGGGTCGAAAAAGTCAGACATGACAGAGTGACCAACATCTTCACTTTCACAACAAACAAGTAAGTATTACATAGTGCATGTGGATCTGTCGATATACTACATGTTCAGTTCAGTCGCCTAGTCGTGTCTGACTCTTTGCAACCCCATGAACTGCAGCACGCCAGGCCTCCCTGTCCATCACCAACTGCCAGAGTCCACCCAAACCCACGTCCACTGAGTCGGTGATGCCATCCAAACAACTTATCCTCTGTCATCGCCTTCTCATCCTGCCCTCAATCTTTCTCAGCATCAGGGTCTTTTCCAATGAGTTAACTCTTTGCATCAGGTGGCCAAAGTATTGGAGCTTCAGCTTCAACATCAGTCCTTCCAATGAACACCCAGGATTGATCTCCTTTAGGATGGACTGGTTGGATCTCCTTGCAGTCCAAGGGACTCTCAAGAGTCTTCTCCAACACCAGAGTTCAAAAGCATCAATTCTTTGGTGATCAGCTTTCTTCACAGTCCAACTCTCACATCCATACATGACCACTGGAAAAACCATAGCCTTGACTAGATGGACCTTTGCTGGCAAAGTAACGTCTCTGCTTTTTAATATGCTGTCTAGGTTGGTCATAAAGGATTTGATTTAGGTCATATCTGAATGGTCTAGTGGTTTTCCCTACTTCTTCAATTTAAGTCTGAATTTGGCAATAAGGAGTTCATGATCTGAGCCACAGTCAGCTCCTGGTCTTGTTTTCGCTAACTGTATACAGCTTCTCCATCTTTGGCTGCAAAGAATATAATCAATCTGATTTCGGTGTTGACCATCTGGTGATGTCCATGTGTAGAGTCTTCTCTTGTGTTGTTGGAAGAGGGTGTTTGCTATGACCAGTGCGTTCTCTTGGCAAAACTCTATTAGCCTTTGCCCTGCTTCATTTCATGCTCCAAGGCCAAATTTGCCTGTTACTCCAGGTGTTTCTTGACTTCCTACTTTTGCATTCCAGTCCCCTAGAATGAAAAGGACATCTTTTTTGGGTGTTAGTTCTAAAAGGTCTTGTAGGTCTTCATAAAACCATTCAACTTCGGCTTCTTCAGCATTACTGGTTGGGGCATAGACTTGAATTACTGTAATATTGAGTGGTTTGCCTTGGAAACGAACAGAAATCATTGTCATTTTTAAGATTGCATCCAAGTACTGCATTTCGGACTCTTTTGTTGACCATGATGGTTACTCCATTTCTTCTAAGGGATTCCTGCCCACAGTAGTAGATACAATGGTCATCTGAGTTAAATCCACCCATTCCAGTCCATTTTAATTCACTGATTCCCAGAATGTCGATGTTCACTCTTGTCATCTCCTGTTTGACCACTTCCAATTTGCCTTGATTCATGGACCTAACCTTCCAGGATCCTATGCAATATTGCTCTTTACAGCATCGGACCTTGCTTCTATCACCAGTCACATCCACAACTGGGCGTTTGTTTCTCTTTGGCTCCATCCCTTCATTCTTTCTGGAGTTATTTCTCCACTGATCTCCAGTAACATACTGGGCACCTACCGACCTGGGGAATTCCTCATTCAGTATCCTATCATTTTGCCTTTTGATACTGTTCATGGGGTTCTCAAGGCAAGAATACTGAAGTGGTTTGCCATTCCCTTCTCCAGTGGACCAGATAGATAGAGTGCCTGATGAACTCTGGACCAAGACCATCCCCATGGAAAAGAAATGCAAAAAAGCAAAATGGCTGTCTGAGGAGGCCTTACAAATAGCTGTGAAAAGAAGAGAAGCGAAAAGTAAAGGAGAAAAGGAAAGATATAAGCATCTGAATGAAGAGTTCCAAAGAATAGCAAGGAGAGATAAGAAAGCCTTCCTCATTCTTCTAAAAAAGTTTAGTTCATGTGTAAAGATGCTATTGTATATTGAAGACTTAATAAAGTAATTTAAAAGGTGGAAAAAAAAAAAAAGAAAGCCTTCCTCAGTGATCAATGCAAAGAAATAGAGCAAAAGAACAGATTAGGAAAAACAAGAGATCTTTTCAAGAAAATTAGAGATATCAAGGGAACATTTCATGCAAAGATGGGCTCTATAAAGGACAGAAATGGTATGGACCTAACAGAAGCAGAAGATATTAAGAAGAGGTGGCAAGAATACACAGAAGAACTGTACAAAAAAGATCTTCACGATGAAGATAATCACGATGGCGTGATCACTCACCTGGAGCCAGACATCTTGGAATTCGAAGTCAAGTGGGCCTTAGAAAGCATCACTACGAACAAAACTAGTGGAGGTGATGGAATTCCAATTGAGCTATTTCAAATCCTGAAAAATGATGCTGTGAAAGTGCTGCACTCAACATGCCAGCATATTTGGAAAACTCAGCAGTGGCCATAGGACTGGAAAAGGTCAGTCTTCATTCCAATCCCAAAGAAAGGGAATGCCAAAGAATACTCAAACTACTGCACAATTGCACTCATCTCACACACTAGTAAAGTCATGCTCAAAACTCTCCAAGCCAGACTTCAGCAGTATGTGAAGTGTGAACTTCCAGATGTTCAAGCAGGTTTTAGAAAAGGCAGAGGAGCCAGAGATCAACTTGCCAACATCCGCTGGATCATGGAAAAAGCAAGAGAGTTCCAGAAAAACATCTATTTCTGCTTCATTGACTATGCCAAAGCCTTTGACTGTGTGGATCACAAGAAACTGTGGAACATTCTTCAAGAGATGGGAATACCAGACCACCTGACCTGCCTCTTGAGAAACCTGTTTGCAGGTCAGGAAGCAACAGTTAGAACTGGACATGGAACAACAGACTGGTTCCAAATAGGAAAAGGTGTACGTCAAGGTGGTATATTGTCACCCTTCTTATTTAATTTATATGCAGAGTACATCGTGAGGAACGCTGGGCTGAAAGAAGCACAAGCTGAAATCAAGATTGCCGGGAGAAATATCAATAACCTCAGATATGCAGGTGATACCACCCTTATGGCAGAAAGTGAAGAGGAACTCAAAAGCCTCTTGATGAAAGTGAAAGAGGAGAGTGAAAAGTTTGGCTTGAAGCTCAACATTCAGAAAACGAAGATCATGGCATCTGGTCCCATCACTTCATGGGAAATAGATGGGGAAACAGTGGAAACAGTGTCAGACTTTATTTTTTTGGGCTCCAAAATCACTGCAGATGCTGATTGCAGCCATGAAATTAAAAGATGCTTACTCCTTGGAAGGAATGTTATGACCAACCTAGATAGTATATTAAAAAGCAGAGACATTACTTTGCCAACAAAGGTCCGTCTAGTCAAGGCTATGGTTTTTCCCGTGGTCATGTATGGATGTGAGAGTTGGACTGTGAAGGAAGCTGAGAGCTGAAGAATTGATGCTTTTGAACTATGGTGTTGGAGAAGACTCTTGAGAATCCCTTGGACTGCAAGGAGATCCAACCAGTCCATTCTAAAGGAGATCAATCCTGGGTGTTCATTGGAAGGACTGATGCTAAAGCTGAAACTCCAATACTTTGGCCACCTCATGCGTCGAGTTGACTCACTGGAAAAGAGTCTGCTGCTAGGAAGGATTGGAGGTGGGAGGAGACGGGGATGACAGAGAATGAGATGGCTGGATGGCATAACCGACTCGATGGACATGAGTTTGAGTGAACTCTGGGAGTTGGTGATGGACAGGGAGGCCTGGCGTGCTGTGATTCATGGGGTTGCAAAGAGTCGGACACGACTGAGCGACTGAACTGAGCTGAACTGAACTAGGTTGGTCATAACTTTCCTTCCAAGGAGTAAGCATCTTTTAATTTCATGGCTGCAGTTACCATCTGCAGTGATTTTGGAGCCCCAAAAAATAAAGTCTGACACTGTTTCCACTGTTTCCCCATCTATTTGCCATGAAGTGATGGGACTGGATGCCATGATCTTAGTTTTCTGAATGTTGAGCTTTAAGCCAAATTTTTCACTCTCCTCTTTCACTTTCATCAAGAGGCTCTTTAGTTCTTCTTCGCCTTCTGCCATAAGGATGGTGTCATCTGCATATCTGAGGTTATTGATATTTATCCGAGCAATCTTGATTCCAGCTTGTGCTTCCTCCAGCCAGCATTTCTCATGATGTACTCTGCATATAAGTTAAATAAGCAGGGTGACAATATACCACCTTGACATACTCCTTTTCCTATTTGGAACCAATCTGTTGTTCCATGTCCAGTTCTAACTGTTGTTTCCTGACCTGCATATAGGTTTCTCAAGAGGCAGGTCAGGTGGTCTGGTATTCCCATCTCTTGAAGAATTTTCCACAGTGTGTTGTGATCCACACAGTCAAAGGCTTTGGCATAGTCAATAAAGCAGAAATAGATGTTTTCTGGAACTCTCTTGCTTTTTTGATGATCCAGCAGATGTTGGTAATTTGATCTCTGGTTCCTCTGCCTTTTCTAAAACCAGCTTGAACATCTGGAAGTTCACGGTTCACATATTGCTGAAGCCTGGCTTGGAGAGTTTTGAGCATGACTTTACTAGCGTGTGAGATGAGTGCAATTGTGTGGTAGTTTGAGTATTCTTTGGCATTCCCTTTCTTTGGGATTGGAATGAAGACTGACCTTTTCCAGTCCTGTGGCCACTGCTGAGTTTTCCAAATTTGCTGACATATTGAGTGCAGCACTTTCACAGCATCATCTTTTAGGATTTGAACTACATGTACACACACACACAAACACACACACAGTGGCTGGCACATAGTGGGTACCCAATACTTAGATGCCCAATAAAAATAACGAGAGCTAAGATTTATTGAGTACTTACTATGTACCAGGTGTTCTTTCAATTCTCAATAATCCCAAAGCCAGAAACTAATATATCTCCATACACAGACAGAAAACAGGCACATAGAGAAAACGCAACCAGGGAGTATAACGTGCTGTTCAAACCCAGACATCATTTCTGAGCTTGACCTTCCTTATTCTTCATCGTTAACATGGACTACCTTTATAGAAAGGCAGGCTGTCAACCATTCTCAACTGCCCAAACTCTTCTAAGAAGAACAAATTTCAAAGAAAAAACTCTAGGGAAAGAGAAACTCAGAGCTGTGTTAGTGACGTGATTGAGACTATTTTGATGGTGTTTGCAGTGTGATTTTCCTCTGTCAAATTTTGCTTTTATCTGACAGTAAAGTGAAAGTCACTCAGTTGTGTCCAACTCTTTGAGACTCTTTGAATTCTCTATGCTAGAATACTGGAGTGGGTAGCCTTTCCCCTCTCGCAGAGGATCTTCCCATCCCAGAGACTGAACCCAGGTCTCCCGCATTGCTGGCAGATTCTTTACCAGCTGAGCCAAAAGGGAAGCCCAAGAATACTGGAGTGGGTAGCCTATCCCTTCTCCAGGGGATCTTCCCAACCCAGGAACTGAACCAGGGTCTCCTGCATTGCAGGTGGATTCTTTACCAACTGAGCTATCAGGTGACATTAAGGTAGAGATAAAAAAAAAAAAAGAAAGCCTTTTCTCCGGTAAGGCATAAATATATACTTTTAAGTGTTTCTTGTTTGGAAAAAGAAAGGGAGAAAAGACAACACTAATAATCTCAAGACACTTTCCCACATGGAGAAAACATAAATAATTCTCACTGATTCTCCAAGGAATGAAGGGAAGAGGAAGGGAGAAGGGTCAGGAAATATACTTCCACAGGGGAATTCTGGTGACTAGATTCCCCTGCTGCTGCTGCTAAGTCACTTCAGTCGTATCCGACTCTGTGTGACCCCATAGACGGCAGCCCACCAGGCTCCCCCGTCCCTGGGATTCTCCAGGCAAGAACACTGGAATGGGTTGCCATTTCCTTCTCCAATGTGTGAAAGTGAAAAGCGAAAGTGAAGTCACTCATTCATGTCCAATTCGTAGCAACCCCATGGACTGCAGCCTACCAGGCTCCTCCATCCATGGGATTTTCTAGGCAAGAGTACCGGAGTGGCTTGCCATTGCCTTCTCTGAGATCCCCCTACTTCAACCCTTTAGACCCACTAGAAGGAATATATGTCTCCTAAAATGGTTTTAAGATGGTTTTAAGAATCAAGATGACAAAAAACTACAAAGAGACTTACATGGAAGTTTTGGCCTAAAAATTATTCAAGGTGAGCTATTTTTATAACCACAATATTTTAGTTGCTATTTATTGAGTGTCTACTATATGGAAAGCAGCTCGCTAGATTTTTTAGAGACACAGTCTCATTTAGAATTAGAAATATGCAATCTGCTTGAGCTTGAAAGAATACCAGAAATTGATTAAGCATTGGTGACAATTATGAATGGTGACGGATAAAGGAACCAAACTCTGCTTATGGAATTATTTAAATCTTGTTCTGAAAAGAATATCAATTTTATATATGGTCATTGCTATGCTGCTAAGTTAATTTTTTAATCAAAAGACATAATTAAGGACAACTTGCTAACTTCTTTCTCACACTCATGCCTGTGGTGAGCCTCTGTGGACAGTTTATCATAATTATCATCATCGAAAGAGACTCACCACATAGTGTGTGAGGGAGCAACAGACTTGATACCCGAGATGCAAAAAAAATGTGAGACATGTATTATACCTTTGGGGATCTGGAGGTATAGTTTAAGAGATGGAACTTACATGTAGAAATTTACAAAGAATGGCAGGTTACCATGCTCAAGGTCAAGTGAGCTGTACAGACAATAGGAGCTCAAACTGAGAAAAGAGAGTGTTCTTTGAGACCTAAGGATGCCAGGAAAAGCCCTGGAGTCACACGTGCATGTGTGCCTATTTGCTTCAGTCGTGTCTGACTCTTTGTGACCTTATGGACCTTAGTCCACCAGGCTCCTCCATCCATGGGAATCTCCAGGCAAGAGTACTGGAGTGATCTGCCATGCCCTCCTCCAGGAGATCTTCCCGACCCAGGGATTGAACCCACTTCTCTTACATCTCCTGCATTGGCAGGAGGTTCTTTACCACTAGTGCCACCTGGGAAGCCCCTTGGAGTCACACAGATTAATGCTTTTCTTCTGAATTCTCCCTCCTTTTCTGGATCTCAGATTAGACTCCTTATTTCCTTCCCTTCTTTACCAACTCACCATTATCTCCCTATCCAGTGGCCAGCTTGGTCTTGAACCTTCTCTATAGTCTCTCGTTTTTAGTTAATGTTATATTTCTGTTAGTCAGCCAGCCAGCATGATTTAATTGGCCCTAGTATGTATAGCGGAGAAGGCAATGGCAAGCCACTCAAGTACTCTTGCCTAGAAAATCCCATGGATGGAGCAGCCTGATAGGCTGCAGTCCATGGGGTCGCTACGAGTCGGACACGACTGAGTGACTTCACTTTCACTTTCACTTTTCACTTTCACACATTGGAGAAGGAAATGGCAACCCACTCCAGTGTTCTTGCCTGGAGAATCCCAGGGACAGGGGAGCCTGGTGGGCTTCCATCTATGGGGTCACACAGAGTTGGACACGACTGAAGTGACTTAGCAGCAGCAGTATGTATAGAGGGTGGTAACGTGGCAGGACAGGTAGTAATGCAGGAAGCACAGATACGTTTATCCCTAAAATTGCAGTGGCCATTTATTGGGGAGGCCACCATCTCACAAGAACTGCCCCTGATACACAGCGTGTATCCCCCAGTTTCCACTCCTCAGTGGGCCCTGTCTATACTGCACAACCTGGCTCCTGACCATAGTCAGACACCAGTTCTGAGCTAGACCAGTGTCAAATCCTCCCCTGAGAAATACTGGGCCTGCTTTTCTCTGAGACTGATTCATGCTAATAATAATGTGGTCTCCTAGAAGGAAGACCACAGTCTCCTAGTGCTGAGAGCTTCACTATGGCCTTATTTCCCCTCTTCTCACAACTGAGTTATTTACTCAGCATTCACCCTTTACAGATGCCCTGGTATTCTTCCAATAAATGTCTTCCTCTATTTTTTGCTGAAATCAACCACAGTTAGTGTCAGGTTTTCAAAAAACATGATTAATTCATAAATTGGTTCTAGAGAGTACGTTGCAAATGCCAGACCTTCAAGGAAAATGTAATGGGTCATTGTATTGAGGTAGAAATGAAGGCGGCAAGACTCTACCCTGTATTCAGAGATAAGAAATTAGCAACCTTGGTGAAACAGTGACAAGCATCAATAAATGTCTTTTCTTGTGGTCACTTGGGGCTAATGGGTGCTAAGATTTGGAGGGACCCAATAGCTGCCACCATAAAGCAGTTTGAAAGAGATGAGAAAGGCCAGGAACACAGGGTCAAATGGTTGCTTTTGAACTGCTTTTGGGATAAAAGCTCAGCAAGCTCAGTCCTGGAAGTCTTCTCTATAGGCTGAATTCAAAATCTAGGTCTTAATAGGATCCCACTAGCTACTGGCTTGGGATCACTAACAACCAAATTCAGAAACTGATATTTCAAGCTATTGACTTATTTGTCCACTTGCATTTACAAACTCACTATGTTTCAAGTGTGGATATAACATGATCAGGAAGAAGTGGAATTCTGGCAATAGAAATTGTGATGTATGGGAGGAAGTGGGGAACCAAGGCTTCAAGTCCCTCTGAAACATCCCTCATTGTACTCCTACCCTCCTCCATCAGAGAAAACTAACCATCCACACTTTTGGACTGTATGGCTCAGTAATGTCCACTCTGTGGCCAGCATTTGAACTTATCTCTGGAGGACATAATGTAGAGTCAATATAGAGAAGAAAAAAGCTATATGCAGGGACTGGCCAAGGAATACCACGAAGATGGGAGAAACTGTGTCGACATACAGTTTGAAGATAAGCTGTGCAACTCTTGGCTTCATTTGCTCATTAATCCATAGCCTGATGAATATCATATGGGCTACCAATATAACTGGAGAAGGAATGAAGATCACTTTGCTATCTAGACTCAGAGAACAATGGTTCCATGACATCACCTTGGATACAGTAGCTGATGTAACTTTTAATTGTAGCCCAATTGCATTTGTGGTTGTATATGGACATGTCAGATAGTGTGTGTGTGTGTGTGTGTGTGTAATGCTAAGCAACTAGGAAGGAGAATGCAATAGACACCAAGTGGGGCAGCTGCCTGAGTCACAACAGTACCCCCTTCTCTGAAAGAAAAGAAAGTGAAGGTCAGTCATGTTCAACTCTTTGCGACCCTATGGACTATACAGTCCATGGAATTCTCCAGGCCAGAATACTGGAGTGGGTAGCCTTTTCCTTTTCCAGGGGATCTTCCCAACCCAGGGATCGAACCCAGGTCTCCCGCATTGCAGGCGGATTCTTTACCAGCTGAGCCCAAAAGAAAAGGACTTCTCTGAGGACAGCTCTAAAACAAAGGGTGGGCTCAGAAAGTCTTTGTCTATATCACTCGCCAACTGCCCCCCCTCACCAGCACCAGCACAATAGTTGGATGCAGATACTGAAGGCTGGGCAAGAGGGGAAATCTGCCCCGGGTGCAGGCAATAAGGGAGCCTGCAGAGAATTTAAAAACAATAATAAAAGCAACTAGAAGTCAATCTGCTTTTTATTATCACCATGTCTCAGTAATTCCAAAAAAATGTCAGTGATACAGTACTCCTTCCTGAAAAAAATCTTCTGTTGATCTAAATTCTAAACAACTGCTGCATTACTGCTGAGTTTTCATTATGTGCGTGTAAAGCTTCAGATTAGCACATTTTTATTACTTATCCTATATAACTCACATTCTACATGGAAGTTAGTTCAGAGAACTGCCAGTTATACAGTCACGCCCCAATACACACAGACTCAACCACAAAGTTTATATCAAGTAAATTCCTAACAGTTTGGAATCATTCAAGCTCACGTCATGTGTCCAGCCTCTGTAGTTCTATGAACTCCTGCATCTAAACTGCAGATTCAAGATGGGGAATAATAGCATAGTGATTAGAAAAATGAAGAAACAGAACTTACATTACATTAGTTCTGTCACTTGTGAATGTGAGGAAAAATGATGGAAGAGGCTGGTTTTACACTGACAGTAGAGATCAAGAGGGAGTGGTTGAATGCTCTGATTAGTATCACCAGAAGCTGGACATGGTACAAAGCAATGGGTCAAATAATATTACTACTGTTTGCATCATTCAGATATGAACTCTGATTTTTGGAGAACAAAATCATCAGAAATTTGAACTAAAAAATAATTTAAATGTTTGATGAATTTCTTGTTTTACTAGAAATTTTTCAGCTATGTCAATATTTGAAAGCTACTAGAATCAATACCTAAGACACAAAAACATGCACTGTATTGCATTTCTAGAATTTATTGTAAAATGAGATTTTTGTGAATTTCTGCTCAATTAATTTTTCTATTTAAAACTTTACCTATTTATTTATATGTTACTTCACATGAAAGAAACATTTTAAAATTAAAATGAATAAAAATTAGTGCTCAATCAACCACGAGCAAAAAAATAGACATTTTATCATAACGGCTATTTTATCATATTGGACATGAATAAGCAAAGATTTATTTTGACTAAATTATTTACAAGATTGCACAAAGTAGAACTTGAAAACAGAAACTGAAAAGTTATTACTCATTACTGTGACAGATGAATATGCAAATATAAATATATTTTCCTTTTTTCCAAAAAATATATAATGTAATAAAGCATATTATTACATTTTTACTTTATTGTTCTGCAATAGTTATCTTGTATCTTCCTTATTTACTTTTAATTGGTATAACTATATATACAAACCTTAATAAACTCTTTTTCACTGTGTTTCTTTTATGGCGTTATTATATTATTAGTTACATTTCATGATTATTATTGAAAATAACTTTGTTGAAGGGGATGTTAAAAAATGGTCTCCTCCTGGGACTTCTCTGGCCACCTTCCAAAGCAGGGAGTACAGGTTCGATCCCTGGTTGGGGAGCTAAGCCTTGCAGCCAAAGCATAAGACTAAGCAATGCTGCTGCTGCTGCTGCTGCTAAGTCACTCCAGTCGTGTCCGACTCTGTGTGACCCCATAGACGGAAGCCCACCAGGCTCCCCCGTCCCTGGGATTCTCCAGGCAAGAACACTGGAGTGGGTTGCCATTTCCTTCTCCAATGTGTGAAAGTGAAAAGTGAAAGTGAAGTCGCTCAGTCGTGTCCGACCCTTAGCGACCCCACGGACTGCAGCCCACCAGGCTCCTCCATCCATGGGATTTTCTAGGCAAGAGCACTGGAGTGGCTTGCCATTGCCTTCTCCGAGACTAAGCAATATTGTAACAAATTCAATAAAGACTTTAAAAATGTTCCATATCAAAAAATCATTTTTAAGTAATGATCTACTTGAGGTGTTTTGGGTTTTTTTTAAAGAGCATTTCCTTTATTTTTATTTATTAATTTTGGCTGTGCCGCATGGCATGTGGGATCTTAGTTCCTCAACCAAGGATTGAATCCATGCCCCCTGCAGTAGAAGTGTGGAGTCTTAACTACTGGACCACCAGGGAAGCCCCTGCTCCAGCTGTTTAATATGCCTCGTACATCCCCATCTGGTTGATCAAGGTATGTAACTGACCCCAGCTGGAGGCCAATCAGTCCTCCTGGGACTGAGAACTGTGGGCCTGAGGGGCAGGGGTTTTACAGACCACAGTTCTGGGTTGGGTTATGGATGGTGCCGCAGTCCAGCTGTAGGAACTGCTGCTGTGGAGCCTGACAGCTGCCCTGCTTCTGTCTTTCCCACAGCCTCCTTGGATCACGTGAGAGACCCCAGAATCATTCCAGTAACCTCCCCTGTACCCTTAGAGCCAGAATCAGTGTCTACTCCTTTGAGAACCGCTTTTACACAGGGACAGCCCAACGGTAGAGGAGCAAAGGAGAGATGGGAGAGGCACTCTGAGCCAAAACCACCCCTGCTCCCTCTGCAGGCAGAATCTGTGAGCCACACAGGCAGTGCATGCTGGGAAGGGAAGGACAAGGGTGCAGACAGTGCCTGAGGGGAAGGACGCCTGCATCCCGGACAGGCCGCGCTCCCCTTCTCTCTGAAGCCCCCAGGCCAGGTCTATCTCCCACCTTCTAAGGATGTGAATTGTACCCTCCTAAAGAGCTGACAGTCGGCCATCTGTATGTCTTCACTGAAGAAATTTCTATTGAGGTCTTCTGCCCACTTTTTTGACTAGGCTGTGTGGTGGTGGTGTGTTTTTTTCTTAATATTGAGCTGCATGAGCTGTTTGTATATATTTTGGAGATTAATCCCTTGTCAGTAAATGTAATCCAATTTAAAAAAACAAAAAGACTATACTTTTTTTAAAAAGGTAAAAATGTGAGAGTGACATCATTTCCTAGGGTGGCCACTGACAGTTGGAAATGTGTAATCGTGGACTTTACGATTACACCTAAAGTCCAGGATTACACATTAGATATGAGTTGTGGACATCCACAGAGCTGTCTGCCCAGCATAATCTTTAGTAAGACAAGAATGTCCTGATGTTTGCTTGAGCCCATGCCTATGGCCATAGCCAGCCTCTTCAGGGCTAGGCCCTGACTCCTGCTGAACCTAGGAATGTCTTCCCTGGTAATCTTTAACTAGGACTGAGAAAGTCAAGGTCAGACTCCCTCCTGCAGGGGAAGTTCTTGCCGGTCATGTTTCTGGAAACATGCAGCTGCAGTGAGAAAGGCAGAGATAAACAGGCAAAGGAATCATAGAGTCAGGTGGCATTTGAGTCTCTTATTCCAGCCACGGCTGAGCCCTCCTCATAGTTTGCTTGTTCTACACGTCTTAGGATTCTGGGAATAATGAATTCCTCTTCTTGCTAACTGAGGTGAGGTTCTGGTATTTGTCATCAAATTTTACAGGATGGGTGAGCCTCGCATGTGCTGTCTTCTTTTTCAAACACAAAAGCAGAGCTGAGAAGGTAGAAGCAAGAACGGCCCTGACACCAGTCCACCTACCAGCTGTGACTTATGGTTTACATACCTGCAGCTCCATGCTTGACCTTTTGACGCTGAGCTGTGTCTTGTTTCAAGATGCTACCCACACTTGGGGAAGGGGCGGCAGTAGGCAGGGAGCATCATGAGGTTGGATGCGGATGGCTGCAGTCAGCTGCAGCTCCCAGCACTGGGGTTCTGCCTTGCCTGTCTGCTCTCTCTGCTGGGTTTCTGCTCTTTTACCTCCCTCAGAAAGGATCCCCTCTTCTCTATCCTGATCTCATGGAGGGAGAAGATTAGTCTCCAGGGAGCTCTCTCCTCGAGTCAGGAGGAGAAGGAAGGGGGCTGACATTTAATACATAAGATGCTCAGGGTTTTGCAGGTGGCTCAGTGGTAAAGAATCTGCCTATTATTGTGGGAGTTTCGGGTTTGATCCCTGGGTCAGAAAAATCCCCTGAGGAGGAAATGGCAACCCACTCCAGTATTCTTGCCTGGAAACTTCCATGGACAGAGGCACCTGGCAGGCTACAGTCCGTCGGGTTACAAAGAGTAGGACATGACTGAGGGACTGAGCCTCAGCACCGCCACCTACAATGTGCTTATTTGTAGGACATCTCATAGAATCCTGACAGCACCATGTGAGGCAGGTACTGTTATCCTCATTTTACACGACAGCCGACCACAGTTCCTCCTACTTCTCCTTGTGTCCGTAAACAGCACACATCATTCTATCCTCATCTTACTCCTCTTTTTTGTTGTTGGTTTTTGGCCTTGTTTCCTACGTAAGCGGCAGCATCCATTGAAAGCCAGCTACTGCTGGATCCTGATGACAAGATGCCAAGTGAAGACTATTTTCATACTAAACCTGGTTTCCTGGTGGGCACACAAATTGTGGCCTGCTAAAATAGCAACTCTGGCAAAAATGTCTCCAATCTGCTTAGATGTGCATCAAATTAGGAGCTATCCTGGCAGTTAAGCCAACTGACTGTTTCTAATGAGCTGGAAACAAAATTCCTTTTAAAGCTACCAGCCATTGGCCCAGAGTCATCAACACAACTAGAAACATGGGGCCCTAAAACAAAACTTCCTTCCTGTCTTCAATTCATTTCAACCCTACCCTCTCTGCCATTTTCCCTTATTCTGCGCCAGCCCCTGCCACCCAGGGCCACTGCCTTTACACATGCGTGTGTGCATTTATTAACAGTAATAGGAGGCAGTGATCAAACCTAGGCCTGGGTCGATGGTCCCTGCCCTCAGAAACCTGCCCTCAGGAAGAAGAGATGGACGTAACTCTTTTACTTTCCTTTGCATTGCCCACATTCTATCTCCAACCCATGTGCCTTTCCCCAATCAACAGAGGAGCCACTAGACCAATTTCTACAGAGCCCATCAACAAAAATTGATTGCTGTTTGCAAATTCAAATGCCACCGAGGACCAGGCAGATAGTAACAAAGATAGCTGACATTTTATCAAACATGATGGCTTGCCTCTGAGCCTCTGTGTTTGCTGTTCCCTCTGCCTGCACACTCTTCCCCTCAGGACTCCACATGGCTTACTCCTCACTTCCCTCCAGTCTTTCCTAGAGGGCTGTCTTCTCAGGGAGACTTCCCTGACTATCCTTTCTGAGTTGCATCTCCAGCATTTGCCACTGCCTTCTCTGCTTTATCTTCCTCTACACCATTAGTCTGTATGTTTACTGTATAATCTACTCTTGTGTTTATTGTCTGCCCCCCATCCTCCCACTTTAAGTGCCATAAGGGCAGAGATCAGTCTGCTTTGACTCCTGCTGTGTACCCAGTCCCTAAAAAAACCTGGTCCTTAGTAGGTGCCCATGAAATATTCATTGTAATTCCAAGGCCAGGCACTATGCTTGGGTGTATCACCTCACTTAATCCTCAAAACAAACCTATGAGGGACTTCCCTGGTGGTCCAGTGGTTGAGAGTCTGCCTGCCATTGCCAGGGAGGGGTGCAGGTTCTCCCCCCGGTCCAGGAGGATCCCACATATCACGGGGCAACTGAGCCTGTTCACCACCTAGAACCAGTGCTCTGCAGCGAGAAAAGCCACCACGTTAAGAAGCCTGTGCACCACGACTAGAGAGTAGCCCCTGCTGCAACCAGGGAAAGCCCGCAGGCAGCAAACCAGACCCAGTGCAGCCAGAAAGAAAGAAAGACATTTTTAAAATTAAACCAAAAAACCCTATGGGATAGGTGCCATTTGTTGCTGCTACTGTTATTATGATTATTATTATTATGTCCATTTTACAGATGACAAGGCTGGAGTACAGAAAGGCAAAAGTACACAGCTAGTTAGGGGTGGATCCAGTACTCAGACCCAGCAGTGAACCCGTACTCCCAACCACTTCATTGCTTCTGACACACTCTGTGTGACATGACAGGAGATGGTGGGAACTGTGACTACTAGAAAATGCTTACCATGCCCGAAAATGTTCCTTTTTTTTTTTCTTAATTCCTTTTCTGGACCAAAAAAAGAATTGGTTGCCTTATTTAGCCTCTAGGCCACCAGTTGGATCAGGATCAACCCTAAAGTAGAAATTGCAAGCAAAAATAGACTTTTATTGGGTTAGGAGGAATAGAGATTTAAGGAAAGATTACCCAGCCAGACCTCGGGTGTTGAGGAATCCACGGGTGGTTTTTTGTTTTTTATTGGCAATTTGCCCTTTGGCAAGAGGGTCTAAGCCTAGGAGGGTTTGATATAGCTATTTGAGCAGCCCTTTTGTGATCCAGTGGGACCTTTCCTGAAGAGCTGATTTCAGGGGCCATTCAAATGACAGGCAGGCTGCTGACTGTCACAGGCTGGCCTCCCACGACAGCAGCAGCTTCACAGAAGAAGGACCCAGCCCCAGAGTCATGGACGTGCGTGTTGTCTTGGCACTGCCAAGGCATTATTTAAGCCACCTCCCACCATGTCCTCCTAGACAGCCCCAGAGTTTCTTTGATGGTTGGGCAATATAAGGATTAGAAACAGCTTGCTTCCCTGGTGGCTCAAATGGTAAAGAACCCACCTGCAATGGAGGAGACCTGGGTTCAATCTCTGGGTTGGGAAGATCCCCTGGAGAAGGGAATGGCTACCCACTCCAGTATTCTTGCCTGGAGAATCCCATGGACAGAGGAGCCTGGCAGGCGATAGTCCACAGGGCCACAGAGTCAGACATGACTGAGCTACTGACACACACACACCAGCTTGCTTCAAGCCCCAGTCATCTCATCCTAGAGGGCTCAGTTCAAGTGACCCAGGAAATAGAACGCCACTCAAAACCTTCAGAAATGCCTTCATACAATAACATTCAGAAGTCACAAGTATTTGTTGAATACTGTAGGCCACATCGATGTCATATTCTTTTCCCAAACTGTAGAAAAGATCAAAAGAACTTTTTCTCTTTCATGAGGCAGCTCGAATCAAATAATAACCTACTCAGTCTCTCCATGCAACTAAAATCGGCTATGTGCACAGTCATTTCAGTGGTTTGTGACTCTTTGCAACCCTATGGACTGTAACCACCAGGCTCCTCTGTCCATGGGATTCTCCAGGCAAGAATATTGGAGTATGTATGCTGCCATGCCCTCCTCTAGATGTTCTCAATTCTTTTCATAATCACTAATCACTGGGCGAGTACCTAGTGGTGCCAGCAATGTGCTCTGGAGTGACCCAAATGGTTAGAAGACAGGAATACTCCCAAACAATGAGATAAGCGCAGTGGGCTTAAAGGTATAAGAATACAGAGGAGGCAGGGTTTCCCTGGTGGTCTAGTGGTTAAGCATCTGCCTGCCAGTGCAAGGGACAGGGGTTCAAACCCTGGTCCGAGAAGCCCATGCACCATAACTACTGAGCCTACACACTTAAGCCGGTGGTCCGCAACAAGAGAAGCCACCACAAGGAAGAGTATTGCTTTGTGTGGGCTTTCACTAGTTGCAGGGAGCCAAGTTACTCTTCCTTGTGGTGGCTTCTCTTGTTGCGGACCACTGGCTCCCTGCAACTAGTGAAAGTCCACACACAGCAACAAAGAGTTCTAGAAGGATCGAGTACAGGCAAGTTAGAACTATACCTATTGTGTTAGCAGAGTACTCGCTAGGATTTTATATAAAGAAAAGGTATACAAAAATACTTTGCAAACTCTAAAGGCCAATGAGAACGAGTTATTGCAATTTTAGTTACATGTAAGCTCCATGATGAAATGTGTCTATTTCCTCCATGACTGCACCTCTGGAGCCCCATCCTGGACCATAGTAGGCATGCAGGCATATTTGTGGCAGAGATGGACAAATGCTTGCTCAGGAGGAGATACAAGCTGAGAACTCAAAGGATCATGACTGGAAGCCACTGCTCCCTCCCCACGTCCTCCCTCCCAAGAAACCAGGTTGTGGGGGCAGGGATGTAACCCTGGCTGTCTCTTCAGAGGTCACCTCAACCCCCAGACCTAACCCGCCCAGAACCCTCTCTGGTCATCTGTGGGCTGCGTGATACATGAGTGTCCCGGCTCCATCCAAGCCCATTCCAGTCACCACCTCCGGACAGGGGCTATTTTGGATCTGAGGGTGTCAGCAGCATAAAAGGACCGTCATGGAAGTTGTGGCCGAGACACGGGCAGAGCATGCCCGGTTCTCTCCCCGTGTCTAAACTAGAGCCTGAAATAGCTGTGAGGCTAAAGAGAATCTCAGAATAGCTTTTGGCTTCACCACAATTCCAGGCCGAGCCCAACACTTACCCAACTGGGGCCAAATAGGCAGTTCGCACAAGCAGCTCACAGCGTGGGAAAGTCCTTTGGGGAGAAAAATTAAAATCACAATGCAAAATCCAGGCTCGCCTTGTTTGGGGAAGAGTGACAGCATCTTCAGTGACTCCAACGGCACAGCCAATGGGTGGTGACCATTGCCCCAGGTCGTGGAGCCACCAGTATGGTGCTTAGTGCTAGGGAGCCCCAGAGTGGGGGCTTCTAAACATCCATGGGCCTCCAAAAGTGTCACCTCACCAGGATGTGACCTGCCATGGCTGTGGCATGGAGGGGACATAGGTCACCAAGTGCCACGGTGGCAGGCACGGGGCCATGACTCTAAAGACATCACCCAGTTAAATTCTCACACAAGACTGTGAATGCACTATCATTCCCATTTTACAGGTGAAAGCGCCAAGACTCACAGGCATCAGGAAATTTTGCTCAATTGGTAAATGACAGAACTGGGATTTGAATGCTGGTCTATGATTGCTTCTTGGCAGAAAAGCTATGACAAACCTAAACAGTGTATTATAAAGCAGAGACATCACTTTGCCAATAAAGGTCTGTATAGTCAAAGTTATGGTTTTTCCAGGAGTCATGTACGGATGTGAGACCAGGACCATAAAGAAGGCAGAGAACCAAAGAATTTATGCTTTTACACTGTGGTGTTGGAGAAGATTCTTGAGAGTCTTTTGGACAGCAAGATCAAACCAGTCGATCTTAAAGGAAATCAACCCTGAATACCCTTTGGAAGGACTGATGCTGAAGTTGAAGCTCCAATACTTTGGCCACCTGATGCGAAGAGCTGACTCATTGGAAAAGACCCTGACGCTGGGAAAGATTGAGGGCAGGAGGAGAAGGGGACGACAGAGGATGAGATGGTTGGATGGCATCACGGACTCAATGGATATGAATTTGAGCAAACTTCAGGAGATGGTGAGGGACAGGGAGGCCTGGTGTGCTGCAGTCCATGGGGTTGCAAAGAGTCGGACATGACTTGGCAACTGAACAACTGTGTGGTTTGAGTGCATTTTAGCGGAGGCTGCACCAATGCGTAGGCCTCTGACCTCTTGAAAGAGGGCAGGGTAGTGCAGAGGACAGGATTCCAGCCCTCAGGCACTGGAGCTCTGTCTCCTGCAGCTCTGGGATGCTGGCGGCAGCATGAAGGCCTGCATCAATGCTGGAACGAGACAGAGATGGGGCTCATGGGGCAGATGGCCCCTCTCCAGCATCCCTGAGAGGTGGGGTCGGAAGGAGATCAGAGGAAACCAGGAGGCTGCCCATCCCCTGCTTGCCGCTTCTGCCTGTGCAGTCCTTTCAGTCTCATCACCACTCCAGGAGGTACCCCATCCCTGCCCAGGATCTGAGAGCATTCCTCAAGGACAGACACTGTGCCACTTTTCAACAGTAACCGTGCTACCCTCAACAGTGACTGCGGAAGCAAGGGAGCAGGGGTTGGCAGAGAGAGAGAGAGAGATCTCAGGCTTTACCATGACCTAGAGTACATCATGAGGAACGCTGGGCTGGAGGAAGCACAAGCTGGAATCAAGATTGCCGGGAGAAATATCAGTAACCTCATATATGCAGATGACACTACCCTTATGGCAGAAAGTGAAGAGGAGCTAAAAAGCCTCTTGAGGAAAGTGAAAGAGGAGAGTGAAAATGTTGGCTTGAAGCTCAACATTCAGAAAACGAAGATCACGGCATCCAGTCCCATCACTTCATGGCAAATAGATGGGGAAACAGTGGAAACAGTGTCAGACTTTATTTTTTTGGGCTCCAGAATCACTGCGGATGCTGATTGCAGCCATGAAATTAAAAGACACTTACTCCTTGGAAGGAAAGTTATGACCAACCTAGATAGTATATTAAAAAGCAGAGCCATTACTTTGCCAACAAAGGTCCGTCTAGTCAAGGCTATGGTTTTTCCCATGGTCATGTATGGATGTGAGAGTTGGACTGTGAAGAAGGCTGATCGCTGAAGAATTGATGCTTTTGAACTGTCGTGTTGGAGAAGACTCTTGAGAGTCCCTTGGACTGCAAGGAGATCCAACCAGTCCATTCTAAAGGAGATCAATCCTGGGTGTTCATTGGAAGGACTGATGCTGAAACTGAAACTCCAATACTTTGGCCACCTCATGCGACGAGTTGACTCACTGGAAAAGACTCTGATGCTGGGAGGGATTGGGGGTAGGAGGAAAAGGGGATGACAGAGAATGAGATGGCTGGAAGGCATCACCGACTCTGTGGACATGAGTTTGAGTGAACTCCGGGAGTTGGTGATGGACAGGGAGGCCTGGCATGCAAAGTGTCGGAACTGAACTGAACTGAACTGAGGTTATCCCAGCCCTCAAGCCTGTGACACTCAGCGCAACCAACACATCAACATCTGCTGTTGTTACCCCTTGGGCAGAGACTCACCTCTAGAAAGGTGCTGAAAAGGCTAGGACTCTAGGCAAGGTGTGGAGAAGGAGCCCACCACCAGGGGGCTGTGTGGAGCACAGTCCCCATCCGCCATCCCGCTCAGGTGTTTTTCCTTTCTCAAAACCCCACGACAGAACGGCTGTCAGTGGAGGTAGTCCAGGGGATCCACAAGCTTCGCATGGAGAACCTTAACATGTATTTTTTTCATTTAAATTGTAAGCGTATTCTGAATCCTCCAAAGACACTTAGAATTAAGGATCACACTTAGAGGCTGTCCTTGACATTTAGCAATATGCAGCAGCACTTTAACTGGCATAAACAAATGGATAAGAATGGAGGCAGATGCAGTATGGAAACAGTGTGTTTGTTCTGGGTGAAAGCCCTGGGGTACCACTACACCAAGTTGAGCGGCTGGCATGCAGTTTAGAGCAAGCCAGGTGCCAAAGAACCTAAATCATGGCCATCAATCGTCCCACCAGAGCAATCGAGTTTTGGCAAAACCACATCCTCCATTCCGTTCCATTCGACACTTTATTGGTTGTATTCTTTTGACGCTATTCAACCTGTACACTTACTTTAGTTTTAGGATTGTATAATTTAGTGGTTAATATCTAGTTTTCATACATGTGCATATTTAAGTAACATGATAAAGATTTAGTGGACACAGGTAGACAGTGAACTTTTTTTCTTAGGATGAGATGGGAAGGCTGCAGTGTGAAGCTAGGATGTGTCTGGGGGAGACAGAGGGCACTGATGCCAGGTAAGGATTTGGGGACTTGGGACGAGAAGGACTGGGTTTCAGTCTGCAGCTGCCACTTACTTCTCAGGGCTGTGACTTCCTTGGCATGTTGGCATGTTGACTTCTGCTTCTAAATTCAGGCTGCGCGGTGAGCTTCCCTGCTCCCCTCAGCTGGAGAGTCAGGCAGAGGGAGATGCTGCTGAGGGATGAGAGGGTGTCCCAATGGGAAACAGCCTTGGACGGCACAGAACCTGCCTGACAGACAGACCTGACCTGTCTGACCTGTCTGGCTGTTGCTGGCTCCCAGCATCCTCCTCCATCACTCTCCAGCGAGTCCATTAGTAGGGGTAAAGGGCAATTAAGCACCAGAGCATGGCAAGCCCTTCCTGGAAAGAAGCCAAATTGGCCCACACTTGCCTGGACTGTCCTTTTCCATCAGTACACCCAGTGTATGCAAATCCCTCAGACCAGTGATCTGCAACCTGAGGTTAGAAATAGGAGACTCTCCTTCTCTTCAAGGGAGGGAATAGGGCCAGAACCACCTAAAGGAAATTTCTGAAGTCCCTGGGACCTCATCTTTCCAGGACAAGGTTCCTTCTGCCACTGGGAAGATCAATAACAGTCAGCCTTTTAAGGGTTTCCCTGGTTGTCCAGTGATTAAGAACCTTGCAGTGCTAGGAACACCAGTTCAATCCCTGGTCTGGGAAGATCCCATGTGCCAAGAGGCAGCTAAGCCTGTGTGCCTCAACTACTGAGCCCACGAGCAACAACTTGTGAAGCCAATGCACTCTAGAACCATGCTCCACAACAGGAGAAGCCACGTCACTGAGAAGCCCACACACTGCAACTAAAGAGTAGCCCCCACGCTCCCTCACACAGCAACAAAGACTCGACACAGCCAAAAATAAAAAATAAATATTAAAAAATAATAGCATTTTAAAGTAAGTCTTTAGTTTATAAAAGATATTCACATGCTATTTTATAATCAGAATAAAGAACTTTCAATTTCTCCATCCCATTTAATTTTTTTAATGTTCTTTCTCAAGGCTTTATCAAGTATAGTAGAAAAGTTTTGCATGCATATATATATATATATATATATATATATATAGTATGTATAATATATATGTTTTAGAAATATTATGAATTTTTGCCTAACTAAAAAGTTTATGACATTTTGATTCCACTTGCTTGACTTAGTATGAACACAATGCTAGATTTCTCATTTTTAAAATATAGATATACAACAAGCAGCAAAGGTTTACTGTGTAGTACAAGGAACTATAGTTGATGCCTTGTAATAACCTATAATGGAAAATAATCTGAAAGATAATATATGTGTATATGCATGACTAAATCACCTTGCTGTACTCCTGAAATGTAAGCCAACTATGCTTCAATAAAATACATATATTAAGAAAAAATTTTAAAAAAGAACTCCAAGAGAAAGAACCCAAGCCACAGAGGTTAATAATGTACCTGAAAACACAGTTATAAAGTGGACATGCGTGAGTGTGTGCTAAGTTGCTTCAGTCGGGTCCAACTCTCCAGGACCCCACGGACGATAGCCCGCCAGTCTCCTCTGTCCGTGGGATTCTCTGGGCAAGAATACTGGAGTGGATTGTCATTTCCTACTCCAGGGGATCTTCCTGATCCAGGGATCAAGCCCAAGTATACTTGCATCTCCTGCATTGGCAGAAAGGTTCTTTACAACTAGCGCCACCTGGGAAGCCCGGAGCCCAGCTTATTCTGCCTCAATTCAGGAAGCAGAGCAATCCCCTCTTCCTCCCTGAGGCAGGCTCAGGTGATGCAAGGGGGAGATCAGGGCTGCTGCACTCATCTGTCTCCCTCCTCAGGAGAAACACCAAGCATCTGCTAACATTCCTTGCTATCCTCAACTGCCATGCAGACTGCAGAGGAAGCCTGGCACCTGGCCCAGCAAGCTAGGTCCATCTAGAGCCTCAGAGTCTTTACCTGTGAGCTCTCTTCCACCTTCAGTGGCATCTGGCTTTGGAGGGCCAGTGCAAGCTTCCTATCTCACATCCATGCATCTTAAGGGATCCACTGATGGGCTCAGAAGGGGGAGCCGTGTATGAGACTTGTGTGTGCATGGTTTTCTAGGGGGACAGTCCACAGTTTTCCTGACATTCTGGAGCAGGGCCCAAAATTTCCGAATGATTAAGAGCCACTGTGTTCCCAAAGTCGAAGGAACTGGGATGTTTTGTCTGGAGATTTGTTCTGATAAATTTGAAAGGCAATCACATGAAAGGAACTAAAGAGCCTCTTGATGAAGGTGACAGAGAAGAGTGAAAAAGCTGGCTTAAAGCTCAACATTCAAAAAACTAAGACCACGGCATCTGGTCCCATCCCTTCATGGCAAATAGATGGGGAAACAATGGAAACAGTGACAGACTTTATTTTCTTAGGCTCCAAAATCACTGCAGATGGTGACTGCAGCCATGAAATGAAAAGACACTTTTTCCTTGGAGAAAAACTATGGCAAACCTAGACAGCATGTTAAAATGCAGAGACATTTCTTTGCCAACAAAGGTCCGTCTAGTCAAAGCTATGTCATGTATGGATGTGAGAGTTGAACCATAAAGAAGACTGAGTGCCAAAGAACTGATGCTTTTGAACTGTGGTGCTGGAGAAGACTCCTGAGAGTCCCTTGGACTGCACGGAGATCAACCCAGTCAATCCTAAAGGAAATCAACCCAGTCAATCCTAAAGGAAATCAACCCAGTCAATCCTAAAGCAAATCAATCCTGCATATTCATTGGAAGGACTGATGTTGATGCTGAAGTTCCAATAATTTGGCCACATGATGCAAGGAGCCAACTCACTGGAAAAGAGCCTGATGCTGGGAAAGATTGAAGGCAGGAGGAGAAGGGGGTGACAGAGGATGAGATGGCTGGATGGCATCACTGACTCAATGGACATGAGTTTGAGCAAGCTCTGGGAGATCGTGAAGGACAGGGAAGCCTGGTGTGCTGCAGTCCATGGGGTCGCTGAGTCAGACACGACTGAGCAACTGAATAGCAACATGTGAAAGAAGGTGAGTACTGTGTGACTTACCAGGAAGGAACGGAAACCAATGGTACAATCTCTGGGAGACCATTTCAGCTCACTATAAAGACCAATTAGCTGAGTGATGGAAAATAAAACAATTGCCCAAAACGGTGGGTTCCTTATCACTGAGGTGTTCAATCAGTGGTTGGCTATGGTGTTGGGGTACAAGATAGACTGATTGCCTTGAGGGTCTGGTCCAGCTCTCGACTGGACTGAGGGAAGGTGTGGCTTCTGATGCTGCTCAGATGAAACGGTAAGGAATGAGAAAAAGTTCAGTTGCACCTTTGAATTGTAGAAAGAAACCCAAGGTACAGGAAGTTGTTTGAATGTATTGCTTGTTGGCCTTTTTAATGCCCCTTGATGGAAGAGGACATCTTCAACAGGATTGTAGAAGCTCAGAGCTCAAGTCTGCTAGAGCTGGGCAGAGGCTAGACATTTACACCTTTATCCTGACATGCACTGGATTGGATCTATGCCCTGGTACCTGGGAACCACAAAATCTGTCTTTGTTCGTGCTCTCATGTATTTATTTTTAAATATTTATTTATTTGGCTGTGCTGGGTTTAACTAAGGTCCCTGCACCACGTGGGATCTTCTATCTTCCTTTCAGCACGTGGAATCTTTTTAGTTGCAGCATTTGAATGCTTAGTTGCAATATGTAGGATCTAGTTTCCTGAGCAGCGATCAAACCCAGGCCCACTGCATTGGAAATGCAGAGTCTTAGCCAGTGGACCACCCAGGAATTCCCTGTTTGAACTCATTTGGGCAGTTTTTCTCATCTATATTCTCTGTGATATGTGAAATGCTTACAGATTTCCAAAAATTATTTTTGAAATACATGCAAGAAAAACATTATGTTCATGCAATTTTTATAGGTTAACTAATTAAAAATTTTTTTTTACTATGAAAGTTCATTTTTTCCCTTTTTTTTTAATTTAACTTTTTATGTTGTATTGGGCTTCCCTGGTGGCTCAGACGGTAAAGAGTCTGCCAGCAATGCAGGAGACCCAGGTTCAATCCCTGGTATAGCCGATTAACAAACAACGTTAATTTCAGGTGAACAGGGAAGGGCCTCAGCCATACATATACATGTATCCATTCTCCCCCAAACACCCCTCCCATTCAGGCTATAGGTTAACTATTTTTAAGAAAAGCACAACATATGGAAAACGCCTTTCTCCTAGAAGACTTGATATTGGAGTTTCCAGAAACACTTAGTACTGATCCAGCGTTTACCACCTTAGGTCATGTTAACAGGTGGCTTATAGTCGATAATTACTGACACAGCTTATGTATCTTGCCTTCTAATCTGAACACATATTTTCCATTTAGTCAATATTCAATGCATATATGCTTTTTTATTCCATAGACCTTTGTTTCCTATGGAACTGTAGTTTAAAGGAAGAAGATTTTACACGAAAAATAGAGTTATATAGTTCTCAATCTGCTGAATCAAATAAGCAAACAGACGTAACACTTCAAAGCAAAGGCAAACAGTCACCGTCTTTGATTTCCAGAAAAAATGCAGGCGAGCTACTGTGGATGAAACAATGGTTTGGGAGCAGCCTAATCAGGATTATCGCAAAACTATCACAAACTTGTTTCCCAGGGGCAAACACTGCCTCTTATCCCGGTTTTCCTTATTTGTGGAGCGGCCATACCCTCGCTGGCCACCTGGAGATAGCCGGCTGATTTCCAACAGTCGAATGTGTCCTCGTGGGCTGGGGAGCCCTGCGGGCAGAACAGAGTTCACCTCCAGCTGAGCACCTCAGCTCAAAGAGCAGTCTGGCCGGCCTTCCCACAGGGGACCTCCGAGTGGGTCAGGAACCAGACTGTTTTCCTGGTTATTCCCGCTGGGCTGAGCCCGCTTGGTGGAGGGGACC
Source organism: Moschus berezovskii (assembly GCF_049115385.1). Classification (NCBI taxonomy): domain Eukaryota; kingdom Metazoa; phylum Chordata; class Mammalia; order Artiodactyla; family Moschidae; genus Moschus; species Moschus berezovskii. The sequence continues at coordinate 97,328,178 of NC_142463.1, read as the reverse complement.
CCAAACAAGAGAACCAGACCTGGTTGGAGGAGCTGTGTGATGTAAGAAAAGAAGGGCCTGGTGTGGGAGTCAATGCCAGCCAATAGCCCCTGCATTTCCTAGAGACAGTGAAGCTGGAGGGCTGCCCCCCAACCCCACCGCCACTGCCCCAGGCTAGACAGAGCAGTGGGTGCCAGTCCAGCAGGAAGGGCTCAGGCCCTTGTAAGAGGCATTTGAAAGCACAGAAACCTGGCCAGGGGACCAAAGTCTATGAAACAGAGCCCATGAGGAGGCCAAGGCAGGGAGGGATTGCCAGCTTCCCTGCCTTGTCTGGGCAGGATCTTATGGCCTGAAGCTCACAAAGCCTCTGTCCTCTTGAAGAACTGCAGATCTTGAAGGGGAAATCAATTTTGGTTGTGACACTGACCAACATCCATCAGTCCCAGACCGCCTGGTTGGGCAATGCCTCAGCCTCTTTCCTCTCCTAACAACCCTACAGTGAGATGAGCTAACCTAGCTTCACTATTGGAGAATGGCTCAAGGTCACTGAGCTCTGAAGAGTCCTTTTGAGGGTTTGAAATTGGATCTTCTAACTCCCAAGTCCAATCTCTTTCCCATATTCCCACCACCTTACCCAAATACCCCAGAAAGGCCTGAATGTACCCTCCCTTCATAAAGGAGATCATGGTTTACAAACAACTTTGTAAATCCTGGCATCCTTTTGTGAGATGTACCATTGATTTATATGTAAGACAGACAAACTTGTGGTGCTCAGGGAGGTTAAACAGCTGGGCCAGAGTCACACAGCAAAGCTAGGGTTCAGTTTGAGTGTGTTCACCTGGTCTCAAGAATCCTGAAGAAGGTAAAGGGTCTAACTAGCCCCCTTCCCTGCCTTGCTTTATGTGACCCAGCTTTCTATTTTGAGGGGAAGCAGCTTATTTCCAAAAGGCAAAGATGGAACCAAAGTCAATATGACGTCTGAGAGTCTGAGAAAGGACCCATATGGGTCAGGCTCATCCTGACAGCTCACAAACACTGGCAGACATCTATGGTCTAAAGCCTATGGCTCTTTCCAAAGTCTGAAGTCCATGGAAATGATTGTCCATCCCAATGCAGCACCAAGGGTGAAAATCTTCAAATATCTCATTTTCTTGAAGAATGATACAAGCCCATGAGACCACTTAGTTTTATACAGAAAGTAAGCAAGAAACTACTTTTATTATTATTAAGTGGAAACAAAAGAGGCTTAGCAAACCAAAAGTGATTCACTAAAGCAGCCCTACAGGGAAGTGACTCATGACTTCATATCTACAATTGTGGGGTAACAGAGGCAGCCCTGGATTTGGGGTCAGAAGATATGGGTTGGGTGATCTTGGGCAAGTCACTTACTCTCACTGGGCCTCAGTGTCCTCCACAGGCCTGCCACATGCTTCAGGGGGATGGCGATGAGCACAGGACCAGCTTGTGTCCTAGACGGACACGGGGGCATCTCATTGTTTGTGCCAAACACTCTGCTCATGACATCACCATGCCCTTTTAACCTTGTGGTATGACTTTCCGCCTGCTTCACCACATGTCTTCTCATCAGCTCCACCACCTGCTGCACTGGGGTATTTAATGAATTTTTTTTTCAAATTTATTATTTATTAATTTTTGGCTGTGCTGGGTCTTCACTGCTGTGTGGGCTTTTCTCTAGTTGCAGAGAGCAGGGGCTACTCTCCAGCTGCGGTGCTCAGGCTTCTCACTGCAGAAGCTTCTCTGGCTGCGGAGCACAGGTCTAGGGTGCACAAACTCAGCGGCTCGGCTCCCAGGCTCTAGAGCACAGGTTCAATTGTCGTGGTGCAAGAGTTTAGTTGCTTCTCAGCATGTGGAATCTTTCCAGACTAGGGACCAAACCTGTGTCCCCTGCTTTGGCAGGTGGGTTCTTCATCACTGAGCCACCAGGGAAGTCCTCATGAATGTTTTTTGAATGAATTAACAAGTATGAGAAGCACAACGCAGACTCTGGCTTTTTTGTTGTTGTTGTTTGTTTTTAACACAGATAACACATGAATCGAAATGCAAAGAGACTCATTTTCTAAGCCTCCTGATGACCCCAAACTTATGGGATGCAGCAAAAGCAGTTCTAAGAGGAAACCTTATAGCAATACAATCCTATCTCAAGAAACCAGACCTCCCAAGACCCACACTACCCCTTCCTGGGATCCACCCTGTGGTCCCATCATCCTGTCTGCTCCATGGCAGCTGTGTCCAGTGCTTTTTCCTCCCTCAGGGATGATGGAGGAGACAATTATGAAGGAAAGGGTCATGACACTGTGACTCTGGGGGCAGGGCCAGCCCCTGCATGTTCCTTCTGCCCGGCAGCCACCCAGCACTTTCCCCTTCACACTGGTTGTCCTGTGGCCTCAGAAGACTGTGACCTAGAGCCAAGAGACAGCCAGGTGCCCTGCGCATCACTGTGCTCCGGGCAACACGGTTTCTCAGGGGAAACAGAGCCAAACAAGCCCTCTGTCGAGACAGAGAAGAAAACAGCAAATGCCAGGAGACGAAGCAGAGGCAGGGGCAGGGCGGAGCAAGAGGAAGTATCTGCAGAGCACTCTTCTCTGGATGGGTGCTCTGAGTCTTGATATGGCTCAAGGTTACAAGTCTGGCAGGGCTGGAAGAGGCCTTGGCCACCGTACAGTCCACACTCTTGCATCACAGATGGGGAACCCAAGGCCCAGAGAGGGGAGGGAGCCGCCCAAAGCTGCACAGCTGCACAGAGACAGGGCGGGGCTGGGCTCACGGAGTTCATGGTCTGGAGTGTGTCTGGGGGCCTCCGTCTTCACCTCCCCATGTCACCCCACCCAACCCCACCCACTCAGTCACCAATAGAAAGGCAGTTTTTCCGATGGCATTCTAGAAGTTTAAACCCAGCTGGAGCTTCCCAGGTGGCACTTATGGTAAAGAACCCACCTGCCAACACGAGAGACATAAGAGACACGGGTTCGATCCCTAGGTCGGAAAGATGCCCTGGAAAAAGGCTTGGCAACTCACTCCAGTATTCTTGCCTGGAGAATCCCATGGACAGAGGAGCCTGGGGGGCTACAGCCATGGGGTCACAGAGTCGGACATGACTGAAGTGACTGAGCATGCGTGCAGACATAGTTGATCCTGATACAAAAGATGTGTCCAAAAATGTGTGCACCGACGTTAGGGGGTTGTGACACGCAACTCCGCACCAGCTGAATCCTAACCACGGTCTGGGGAGGACACAGTCTCTGACTGCCCCCAGAGCACCGGAGGTCTTCCAGGAAGAGGCTGCCGGAGCAGGGCAGCTGCGCCCCGCACTGACCGGGCTGCGGGAGACCACTCCTACCAGCAGTTTTCGGAAGGAGGAATTTGCTCGGGACACCAATTTAAAGCCCTTCCCCCGGCCCATCCCTCCTGCTCCTGGGGTTTGATGGGAAAGGAAAGGACAAAGGAAGACAAGCAAAAATCCCTGGGTTTCATTCCAGCTGTGCTGTGCAAGAGCTGTGTGACCTTAGGCAGATCCTTCCACGTCTCTGGGCCTCCTTCTTCTCACTTGTGGTATGAAAAGGTGGTCTGCCTGAGCCCTGAGATCCTTCGAGCCCCTAGACTCTCTGACTCACACCAACTCAAGGAAGACTTACCCATGCCCGCCTGCCAGGGACTCTCTCTTTAAGTGGCATCCTCTGTGGCTCTGACCTCAGAGTTTTGATCACGGGAATCCTCACCCCTGCAGTGTGGAGAAGAATGACTCCATCATTCAGAGAGGAAATCCTTCTGTAAGGAGAAGCTCCCGCCTTTCACTTTCTCTCATCTGGTTACCTAAGGAACACACAGCTTGTCATGGCTCCCAGCTAACCAGAATTAAACCAACTTCCTCTGTGGGTGAAATATCAGTTTGTTTGTTTTCAGTTTTATTGAAGGATTATTTATACACTATCATGTGTAACATGGATAGTTGGTGGGTGAGAAGTTGCTGTTTAATACAGGGAGCCCAGTCTGGAAAAATTAGCTTTTATTTCATCCCAAGGGCCTCAGTAAAGAAACCACTTGGCTTTTTGATGCTGAGGAAATTCTGTATCTAGTTCTGTGTGCTCTTTTCCCCCATCACTGAAACTCTTCTTGGTACCCAAGATCTAGCTGCACTTTAACCTCGCATATTTGCCCTTGAGTTTGAAAGAAGGGGTGGGGTCCCTCCTGTATTCATTACAGGCTTCACTGCTCTCACAGGCACCTCGCGCTGACATGGTCAGTCCCCATGCAGTGTGCAGCCTGGGTGACTGTCCATGGCCACCCTGGTCCTTAGAGCGTCCTGTCTCATGCTTCCTCAAACAAAAGTCTAGCTTCTCTTTACTTGTCACTTCTCAACCCTGACAGCTCAAACAGGAACCTTTAAGAACTGGATTCCTGGGACTTCCCTGGTGGTCTAGTGGCTAAGACTACGGTGCTCCCAAAGCAGGGGGCCCGGGTTCCATCCCTGGTCAGGAAACTAGATCCCACATGCCACAACTAAGAGTTCACATGCCACAGCTAAAGATCCCATGTGCTACAACTAAGGCCCAGCACAGCCAAATACATAAATAAATTTAAAAAAAAAAAGAACTGAATTCCTTGCACAAAGCCAAGTGGTTCATTTGGGATGGGGTCATCAGCCTCTGCTTACCCAGCACCTGGAGCAGAAGAGAAATGGGTTTTGTGCAGCACGGTACTAAATTTGCAAGCTCTTTCTGGAATACCTCGACTTACCTGGACTTGAGCCCTGTTTCCCTTTCCTTCCACTTCTGTCATGGAGCTCTCTATCAGGGAGCTCTTGTTACAAAGCTGTGAAATACCAAACAACCAGAAGGCCTCAATGACATACTCATACTCAAGGTTCCTGGGGGCTGGGCTCAGGGCTGGCGCTCTGTGGTGGCTGCCTCAGTCTACAGACTGAAGTTCTGCCACGTGGAGCAGAAAATACTGTGCTTTAAGTGTAGGAACTCTAGAGTTGCATGGCAAATGGCCTGGACACAGGATGGGTAAAGAATTGGGGCCTCAAGGAAATGAATCTATGACACACCCAACTCTGCGTGGTCATCTGACGCTCCGCTCCTGTGCCTTTAGCTGCTCCCACTCTACTCGATCAGACCCCAACCCAAAATACATTTAAATCGTCCTTGTCTTAAGACAAGTGCTTGCCAGGTGGCTCGGTGGTAAAGAATCCACCTGCTAATGCAGGAGAAACGGATTTGATCCCTGAGCTGAGTAGATCATCTGGAGGAAGAAATGGTAACACACTGCAGTATTTTTACCTGGAAAATCCCACTGACAGAGGAGCCTGGTGGGCTATAGTCCATAGGGTCATGAAGAGTCAGACACAACTGAGCACTGAGTGGTGTCTTAAAACAGAAGTATTATGTAGCCCCCTAAGCATTTATCACCTTGTGTCTCCCTGCCTCCATTCTTTAGGAAATTCTTTCCAAGAAGGAAAGAAATAAGGACATATGTATACAGTATAAAAAGAATATAAAATATAGAACAGTGATGTTCATAACAGTGAAATTGGAGGTAATGTAACCTTCAAAAGAGGAGGAAGAATTTGGCAAACTGCTACATGTGGTGGGTGGATGTTCATTTATATAGACATTATAAATGATGGTTATAAAGATGATGCAAAAATATTTTTTTAAAACCCTGTGAAATCAAGTAAATTGAAAAATAAAATGTAGGCCACACATACAAACCTATGTTACCAAAATAACCATAACACGTGAAACTGATTAAATCCGAACAAAGTCTGTGGATTTTACCAAAGCCAATTTCCTGGGTTTGATATTGTATTTATGTAGGACATTATTATTTGGGGAAACTGGTTGAAGGGTATTTGGGACCTCTCTGTTCTATTTTTTCAACCTCCCATGAATTTATAATTATTTTAGAACCAGAAGTTTTTTTTAAAAAAAGCCCCAACACTTACACAGAACCAAAAAAAAATCAAAATCCTGAAAAAAAAAGAAATAGCTATATGTATTGTGTGGGTGGTTTTCTTCCTTTTTTCTGAATTTTTTCCATTTCCATGTCATAATGCAGGGGAAATGCCCACTGTATTTTTAAGAAAGAAATCCTAGATTTTCTCAGCTGGGCCTGTGCCCCTCCTGCCCCACGCACAGTGGCTGGTGGCTGTCACTGCCCCACTGTTGCTCTTTCTCTGATTTTTCTCTGCCATCTGCCTCCAGACAGCAGGGGCTGGGTCTCGTCACCTTTGTGCATCTCTCTGTCCATCTTGTGCCCAGACCAGGGCTTCATACAAATGTACTCAGTACTCAACAATACATCCTGAACCAAAAGTCCCCACTGGATTCTGGGGATTCAGAACCAATGTCAAGGTGTGTGGAAGCACAATTACTTTCAAAGGGCTCACAGTCTCCAGACAGGTATTTGTGCATAACCCAACCAGCAAAGCTCTGTGCAGGATGGGCATAGAGAGGAAGAGCCAGCTGAACCTTGGTTGCAGGGAGGGCTTCACGGAGGTGGTGACACTTGGTTCTGCCAAAGGGTGAAGAGTCAGCTGGCCACTCAGAAGGGCATTTTCCAGACAAAAAGACACATTGAACAAAAATTTGGGGGAAGTAGAAGACCCTGGGAGGCAGTGCACAGACATCTGAATCCATCATTTTCATCCTGGGATATATTAATTGGAACTATTTCTAATCAGAATTATATAAACATTCATGACTTTTTGTTAAGAAAGTATTTTCCAGCATAAACTCTATTGAACCAAGTTATTTTCTCTGTCAGTTTTTCTATCATCATGCACACGTGTTCAGTTGTGTCCGACTCTGTGACCCCATGCACTGTAGACCATCAGGTTCCTCTATCCATGGTCTTATCCAGTCAAGAATGCTGGAGTGGGTTGCCATTTCTTACTCCAGAGCTGCTTCCTGACCTCGGGATCAAACCCGAGTCTCTTGCATCTCTTGCTTTGGCAGGCAGCTTCTTTACCACTAGTGCCACCTACTCTGCAGTAATATTTTCTGATTTTTCCTTATTTTTATTCTACCAGAATTATTTTTGCCATCTCTTCTATTTTTTCCCTTCTGCATTTGAACAGAAAACGTTTCATTTATTCATCTGTCTACTTTGTTCATATCAAGTTGTACTGATTACTGATTAAAGCTTTTGCCTTTATGAAGATACATATGCCTTTATTTCTATAAGCTTTGACTTTGCTGGGTCAAAATGTATATAAATAAATATGGCCTAGGATTGTTAAAATGTTATTAATGTTTTTACTAAAAAACAATTTTACCAAGTATTATACAATATTTGCCCTGTTTGCTTTTATTTTGGTTAGGTTTTTTTCTACCAGAAATATCTATTATAAATTGAGGAAACTCACGAGCATTTTTGTGTCTTAGATTCTCCACAACAAAACTGAATGAACTTGTGAGACACACAGAGAGACAGACACACCGGGGAGAGACTGAGAGACGAGCGAGGCTACAGCGCTGCGGGCGGCCTGCCTGCTGAGCACAGGCGCAGGGAGTAGAGCTCACCGTCTCCTTTCGTTTAGAGAATGAACCTCAGTGCCCTTGCAAGGAGGACAAGGAAATCCAGACTCCCTACAAATGATCATTCACAAAGTCGAGTGCACGATAGGAAATCACTAGACATGTGAAGAGACAGAAGAACGCAACACTGTGGACAAAAGGGAAAGTGGTGAATGGTTCCCAGTGGACATTTTTAAATAGGGGGAAAGGGCATCGTTGTATATTTCAGAAGGACCACTCAGGTAGCCACTGAGAAAGGACTGGCCCAGGGAGTCCTGTTAGCAGAATGTCCTAATGGCTCTGCTGGATGATGATGAAGATACAGACAGGCCCTGCGTATCCATGAGTTTTGTGTTTGCATTACAATAACGAAATGTCAGAGCTGACATTTCTACCCCTCACATTACATATAGGGGAAGCAGGACTCAGACAGGATAAGTGATTTCCCTAAGATCCCACAGCCTTTTCAAAGATGAACCTGGATTAGAACCCACACCCCATAATTTTCCCACATCACATGGCCTCCCTACGACTACCTTGTGCTCAAACAGGCTCTCCGAGATGACTCATGTGTGTTCTCAAAGTGAAAAGCCCCAGCCATAGACAGCACCAAAGTGTCATTTCTTCTTTCTTCTCCCACACAGAATAGGCAGGTTTCCCTTAAGCCATCACATAGAGACCTAAAGTCACCATAATCCCAATATGGTGACACTAATGCCAGTTACTACTTTGCGTATGTAGTTGAGATCTGAGGCTTCCGATACTAGAATTTCTAGAAATATATATGCTCAAAGTTCACGTATGAGTCTGTTTAGTTGCTGAAGCAACATGAAGAGGCAGGGACTGTGGCTTTGATTCACGATGGTGCCCAGTTCACAGAATCCAGGGGAAAGGAGCATACATTGCATGACTTCAGTTTGCGCTTGCAAATGACATTGTTGGAAACACACACAGCAGCAAGTGAAGGATGGCAGTGGATGGATCATAGCCCCTTTCTGATCCTGAGCATAGACACGAGGCATCCACAGCAGCACGGCAGGTCTTTTCCCTCCCACAACAGCTGCCCCTCACCCAACCCATCCCTGGGCTGCTCTAGTCCAATCTCTCAGAAAGTGCTTTCCAAGTGCTTAACAAGTCTGACAGTAAAATGGGCTCCCTCCTGTTAGAAGTAAGTGCCTTTCTTGTCCCTAGCGCTGGTCAAGCCTGGGCTGGTCTTACAATCCTTCCCTGAGGGTTTGAACTGGGAACTTGGTGCCGGGACTTGGTGCTCGGGTTCATGGTGGTGCTAAGAGGACCAGAGCAGCTCTGCTGGGAGTTGGCCATGACCTCTAAGGCTCCTTCCTACTCTACAGTGGACAGAATTCTCCTACTGGTTACAGAAGGAAAGACACTACCCTTTACCAAGTACCCTCTGGGTTGTGTAGGTGGCATTGGTTTTATGCACATCTAATTTAGTCCTAGGGGCTTCCCCTGGTGGCTCAACTGTAAAGAATTCACCTACCAATGCAGGAGACATGGGTTCAATCCCTGGGTCAGGAAGATCCCCTGGAGGAGGGCATGGCAACGCACTCCAGCATTCTTGCCTGGAAAAAATCCCATGGAGAGAGGAACCTGACAGGCTACAGTCCACAGGGTTGCAAAAGAGTTGCACACCACTTAGTGACTAAATAGCAACAAATTTAATCCTAAACACAACGCAGCAAAGAAGACATCCTCATAGCCACTGTTTTCATTAATCAGGAAACCTAGGCTCCAGAGATCTAGTCTTTGCCCAAGCTCATGCAGTTCATCACCCACATCCTGAAGGCGGTGTCCTGTCTGCCACGTCACACTGCCTCCAAAACTACAACTCTGGACACACACCTGGGGAAGCTTTCGGGTTCCTGTGAGTTTGTAACTGAGTGTACTCATCACATACACTCGATGTAATGGGAGGAGGTCTGGAAAAACAAAAATACGTTCATGAGATGTAGCGGCTGACACTTGGGTATTTCTGATCCACATATTGTGGGGTATTCAAATCTTTACAAACCAACCAGAAAAAATGTTGAGGTGGGTATGTGTGGTTGTGGTTGTGTGTGTGTCCACTCAATCATGGACATCAGCATCAGCACGTGTGTGAACAGTTTGGGAAGCATGTTTCCACGGGTGAACAGTTAGTTCACTTATTTCATTTCTCAAAGCACAGAAAATGAAACCAAACCAAAAAAGCACCTGCTTTTGTTTACAAGATGGTCTTCAAAGATCTATATGACTTGCAATTTTAACTTTTTTTCCCCTTGGGGTTTCGAACCATTTATTTAATCGTTAAAAGTTACATGAAGTGGCATATTCTCAGTTCTTAGAAACCAGTCTCAAGGAAACACACATCACGACTTACCCAAGGGAGTAGTAATTAAACTCTTGCTGGTCAGGTTCTCTGGAAATTCTTATCTAGTGCTTGCATGCATGTGTTGAGGCCAGGAAAACCAGACTGGCCCAGCAGGCTTAGTGAGGGCCTTGTAGAGGGGAGGGGAGGAGAGACAGGCTGGTAGATTTCAAGCCAGAAGACCTGCATTCTTTATCTGCTTTCTTCTGGAACTGCAAGAACCCAGCAGGACCCAGGGGCAAGCAGGTTATTTTTAGAAAGTTCTTCAAGTCCTCCGCCAGCATATGCAGGCACGAAGAGAAGAGCTTTCTGGCCCAATCAAGAGGCTGCCAGCATCCCCAGAGGGAATAGAGAGTGGGAAGAAGGGGCCACCTGGTCAGGACCGGCAGCCTGGGGCCTGTGACTGAGGATGCTCTCCTGCTACTGCTCGGCCACTGGCAAGCAGGCTTCGGACCTGGAGCAGAATTCCAACTCCCCCAGCAGGGAGGCGTCCTGGTACAGAGGGGGCCTCAGTTCTGACCCTCGCCCCGTTTCCAGGACACACAGAGCATCCTCAGCCTGCAGCATACTGCTCAGCCCATGGTGGACACCCAACAGGCAATCGTTCCTTTTGATCTGCAGAGCCATCAAAGGAAGCATGGATATCCTAGCTTCTTAAGAGGAGAGAAGTTCTAAGTGGATTCCGTCTCATTCAACCTTTAATGAAGACACACAGCACACACGAGTCCAGGGAGCAGAGAGACACATCAAGCTGTGGAGGTGGCGAGGCGGTGGTCCACCCGTGACAGTCGGCAGTAACTCAGCACAGCCTTTTTCCTGCGGAACGAGAAGCAGATTACGGGCTCTCTCAGCAAAGCCACTATGTGGGATGAGGACTGGCCCTCAGAAGGGGACCTATCTGCCATTCTGATAGTGGTGTGTGCGCTGGCCCAGCTTCTGTGCTAAGTTTGGAAAACAAGGCATGAAGGAAAGCTCCTGAACTCTAGAAACTCATAACTGGGGGAGAAACAAACAGCTGGGGGGCTGAGGGGCCCCTTCCTTCCTGCCTCCCTGACTTGGGCCACCTGCTGCCTGGTGTTGTAAATGAGACGCTTTTCAGCTCAGGAAACCAGGCATGCCCACAGAAGCACAGGAGACACTGGGGGTCTAACGCAGAGTCCCCCATCCCCCACAATGGGGTTCCGCTCCTTTGAGGCAAGCTCCCTTTCTCCTCATATCAGAACCCCAAATCTCTCCTCCGGGGTCCCAGTCATGCTAGGCTGCAGGCTGTGCCCCTTCCCCACCGCAGGCAGGCCCCCCTTGCCTCAGTGCCCACCTTCCCCCACCCTCACACTAGAAAGGACCAGCTTGCGGCGACCTTCCTGGAAGCCGCTGGATGTGGGATTGCTTGAGAAACCCAGACCACGCTGCTGCAGGGGCTGACTCTGAGCCGCTCTTTGCGCTGCTGAAGCTCAGCCTCCCCGGAGGCTGTGGTGTGCTGGAGCGCTGTGCCCTCAGCAGGCTCTTCAGTTTCCCAGTGTGCGCTTCAGGGCCCAGGGACCATGGGCACACAGCCAGCAGCCTGGGGAGCCTCTTGCCCAGGGCATCCTTACAGGGGATCCCACATGACTAGCGGGGAGCCTGGAGCATGCGAACGAGGAGGAGACAGTGCCACAATATCTTCATTTACGCTGTGCTCAGCATGGCCCCAGGCACTTTTTATTACCTTTGTCATCATCCTCAAACATGCAGGAAGCCCCTGCCTGGGGCCCATGGCTTATGTTATGCGGCAGCTACAGTCCTGTGGGAAAGAGACTATTCACATAAAGTGACAAAGGCCATCCAACAGCTTCTGTGCTCAGAGCTGGATCAATAGGACAGACACGCACAAGCCCACCCAAGTTCTAGGAAGCATATTAACAAAAATAAAGTCAGAATCTGAAACAAATTCAGGAGGAGAAGCGGGTAACAGAGAATGCGATAGTTGTATGGCATCATCAACTCCATGGATATGAGTTAGAGCAAACTCCAGGAGATATTGAAGGACAGGGAAACCTGGCATGCTGCAGTCTGTGCGGTCACAAAGAGTCAGACAGGACAGAGAGACTGAACAACAACTTAATCAAGTATCAGTTTAAGTATCATACATATCATATCATACTTAATCAAGTATCATATACTGATAGTTGGTATTTCTTTCAGATTCCTTAAAAAGCTAAGTTGAATCTTTTGGACCCCGGGAGCAAAGAATTACTAGGCAAAGTTTTTCAACTTCTTTTTTTGTAAAAAGGCAGAAAACATTTTATATTTTAAATAATGATTACTTTACAAATGTCAAGTTTTTAAGCATTTGCCTTAAAAATAACATTCTATCAGAGTCTGTGATCTGGACTTTTTTTTAATGATGGGAGAGATTTAGCTCAGGGTTAAACTGAAGAAACCAATGGAAATTTGGCATTTGGTTGTGTCCACATCTGTGTCAGCTCAGCGACTCACTCAGAACTCTTTCTCCCAGTACAGAGACTGTGCCATTTGGACCATGGAATGGGCTGAAAAACTGTCAGGTCCCTCTGCTTGAGGGAAACTCAAATGTTCCTGCTATCTAAAAGAATCATATCCCCCAGAGGGTCACCTCAGCCGCACACATGTTCTCTGCAAAGGGCCTTAGAAGCTTGTCCCTTGAGATGTCTTTCCCTGTGCCGATTCCACCCTGAGTAACCCCTCCTCTCACTTGGGTAATCCCTAGCCACACTTTAGGTCTCAGCTTAAATGTCGCTTCTTCCGGGAAGTCTTCCTTGGCTCTTGATCTCTACTTTACACATCTGACCGTCATTCCTCACATTGGGAGCCTCCAGTTCTATTAGATATATGTCCTAGGAGGGCAGGGACTTATCCACCTGTCTTGCCAAGGTTCAGCTCCGCATGAATACCACATGGCTGCTGCTGCTGCTAAGTCGCATCAGTCGTGTCCGACTCTATGCGACCCCATAGACGGCAGCCCACCAGGCTCCCCCGTCCCTGGGATTCTCCAGGCAGGAACACTGGAGTGGGTTGCCATTTCTTTCTCCAATGCGTGAAAGTGAAGTTGCTCAGTCGTGTCCGACTCTTCGCGACCCCACGGACTGCAGCCTACCAGGCTCCTCCGTCCATGGGATTCTCCAGGCAAGAGTACTGGAGTGGCGTGCCATTGCTTTCTCCAACTGCATGGCAGTTATGTTCAAAAAATATTCCATGCGTGAGGGAGTGAATGAATGATTGAGTGAGCAGCAGACCTTGAGGCCTGGGTACTCTCATCACTTTTCAGGCATCAGGCTCTCCATGGCCAGATACTTGGGGGCTCTTTTCAGGCAAACATATTTTATCTCCATATCGAGCAGAAAGAAATGTGAATCTGCCACAACACCCAGCCCCAGCACCGCTGAGGGCAAGCTCCAGCCCACAGACTAGACGTGTGTGGATCCTCGTCCATCCATTCACATACTGTCTGTAGCTCCTTCCACCCCACGTTGGCAGCCAAGTTGCTGCAACAGAGTAGGCAATGACCTGACTGTTCACTCTCCAGCCCTCTGCAGAAAGTGTGCCAAGCCTTGCTCTAGGACCACAGAGCAGACAAGGATCAGAAGAGGACGCAGGCACAAGCAGGACTGGAGGAACGGGCAGCGCAGGGGTGAAAGAGGGCCCGGTGACACAGAGACCTCCTCCAGAGAGAGGGTGAAGGCGCAGTGGGGGCAGTGAGGGTGGGAGACTGTCAGGAGAGGTGGTCAGAGCCCCAGGGGGAGCCTCCGAAACCCTCCACGTGCTGAGAAGGGTGTGAGCGTTGCTGTAAGACAACTGGGCTGGGTCCTGACGTCATCGTGGTTTACTACTGACTGATCTTAAGCAGGTCACCTCACCATCTGGACCTTTGATTTCACCTCTCAAAGAGAAACTGCTTACATCACAAGGTTTTGGTTAGAATTCGATGAAATAAGACTGAGTAACTGACTCTGAGGGCTCATACAGTGCTGAGTTTTCCCAGACCCAGGTTGGAATATGACCCTGCCTCTTTCTTTCTAACTCTGGGTTCCTAGGGAACACTCTGCCCCCGTGTGCCTGCTTCCTCGTCCCTTAGAGGAGGAGGTCACAGGTCCCAGCAGGGCACTGCACCCACACAGACGAGCGCCCAGCACAGAACCCAGCACCAGGGGCCTGCTTCACTCTTAGCACTGAATTGTCTGGTGCAGACCTCAATCCTTGGTGGGTGCTCAGAACTGTGATCCCCTCCCAGCCTTCCTCCTGCCGCTTGGCAGGGCCTGGTGCCAGGGATTCATGGCTCACCCTGCTCAAAACTTGCTATGTGACTATGGGCAGCCATGGGGCCTCTCTGAATGGCTAGAACTTGGCTTATTCAATGAAGGGGCTGGTCCAGATTGTTTCCAAAATCTCCTGGTGATTAAAAAAAAAAAAACTCATGGAAACCTTGGATGAAACATCCAGCTTCTCCAACTTCTCCCTCAGCGATTTTGATGTTGGTGGTCTAGCCTGGGACCCAAGTTGGAATCTGTCATTGAAACAAGTCCTTCAGGTGATCCTTGACATCAAGATGGTTTGGGAAACACCGGGATCAATAAGGCTTCCCTGCACAATCCAGTCCCATAGCCCATGCATGTATGTGTAGGGTGGGGAGCGGGGCAAGGTGTGTCCTTGGTTAATGAAACTGTTAACTGGGCATTACATTTCAAAAAGACTTCAGATTTTAGGTTGTCAGCTTTTGAGAATTAGTCACCACAGGATCACTTCGATGCCCAGGCATATTGCAGAAGGGACCTGTTTTTCTCTGTCCTGACTCATGGCTGATTTCTTCCAGGGACCTCTGCCCTCTCCCAGAAGAGCGCTGAGCTGAGACCTGCAGCTGGAGTATCCTGTCAGCCACTGCAGGCTTCATTTCCTTGTCAGCCACTGCAGGCTTCATTTCCTCGAGTTTCTAGAAAATTCACCATCTTCTCAGCCACTCTCAGCACAGGCCAGGGCTCTAGAAGGCCACGTTTGAGGGAGGCAACCCACTCCAGTATTCTTGCCTGAGAAATCCTAGGGACAGAGGAGCCTGGTGGGCTACAGTCCATGGGGTCGCCTACAGTCAGACATGACTGAGGGACTGAGCACGCAGGCACCCCATAGCCGGAAGGGAACCCCCCAGAGGCAAAAGCCCAGTATCAAAGGCAGGAGGCAGACTGGTGGGGGCGGCAAAGAGCAAGGATTTGGAAATAGGGCCTGTGGGGGTGGGGTGGGGGGAGGCAATCTGAGCCCACACCTGCCCATCACAGCTGCAAGCCTGGGGGCAAGTCTCTTTGCATGTCTACAGCGTTGTCATCTATAAACCTTCCTGCACAAAACTGCCACGGGGTTTAAAGGGAGCCTGTTTAGAGCTCCTGGGTGAGCCCCTTGAGGTGTCGTGTGCCTGTACCATCTACACACGTCACCACTCTCTGGTCCTCTTGAAAGCTGCACCTGCATGCCACCAAGTTTCTAGTGGCTAGATCTAGCTTTTCTTAGCCCCTTAGACTGTGGGGATGCAAATAGCTGTGCACCTGGAGAGTCATTTAGGTTATGTGCCCCTCCTAGCCCTGTTTCTGACCTCAGAGCAAAGGCATCGAATGCACAGCGCTGTCTTTTGAGGCAGGACAGCCCAAAAGGGTGAGAGTAGATAAGCCATCACTTACCTGAAGAGTGGATGGGGAGGAGACAGCTGGGTGATGGGTGGGTGGGAAGAGAGTTCCAAGCAGGGAAGACTCCTCATAGACAGGCCCTGAGGTTTGAAGGAACTTTGCATGTTCAAGGATGTGAGAAGTACTCATTGGGGATGGGGAGATAAAAAGAAGCCACCTACACGGGTGCTCTCCAGGGAGAGCATTGGAGCTGAGGAACAAGATATTTTTATTTTATTTGTTTTTATTTAAGAAATATTTATTTATTTCACTGCACTGAGTCTCAGTTGTGGCACTTGAGATCTTTGGTTACAGCATGTGAACTCTCAGCTGTGACATGTGGGATCTAGTTCCCTGACCAGGGATCAAACCTGGGTTCCCAGACTTCCCTGGTGATTCAGTAGGAATCTGCCTGCCAATGCAGTGGACCTGGGTTCGATCCCTGGTGTGGGAAGATCCCACATGCCAGCTAAGCCCGCGTGCCACAACTTCTGAGCCCACACTCTAGAGCCCAGGCTTTGCAACAAGAGAAGCCATCGCAATGAGAAGCGCGAGTGCTGCAGTGAAGACCCAGCACAGCCAAAAAAACACCTGCGCCCACTGGAAGTGCACAGTGTCAGCCACAGGACCACCAGGGAAGTCCCATAAGATAAAGATGATCTGGGGGGAACAGACTGGCAGGAGCAGCGAGGAGAAACAGAAAGTTAGGTTCTGAGCTCCCCCTCAACGTGCTGCTACTTGCAACAGTTCACTGAAGTCTCATGGCATCCTTATTAGGTGGCTGCTATTACCCCTGTTACTTTGGGCCTGGGTAGCCATGAAGGAATGGGGCTCAGAGAGGTTGTAGCTTGCCTAGAAGCCACCCAGCTGGTGAGCTGTGGAGTCAGTGCTCCAAGTCCAGGCTCTTGCCTCCTTAAACCTTACTGCCTTTTCTGTAAATAAAACATCTGCACTTAGTGGTCCTCACCTCCCGTTTACTCTTCAGCACCCTACAATAGCACTTTGTTCCCCTTTGGTCTCTGTATCTGCCTCTGCAGTCACAGGGATGTGCTGTGTCTATTCTCTAATCCATGCCAACCTCTGATGCTGCCAACCACCACCTTCTGCTCTCCTTGGCTCCTGGGACATCACACTCTCCTGGTTCTCCTGGTTCTACACCTGCCCCTCGACAGCCCTAAGTCCCGCTCCCTGCAGGGAACTGAATTCTACCAACGAGGTGAGCTTGAAGGTGGATTCTTCCCCAGTCAAGCCCCAGATGAGACCTCAGCCCTGGCCACCTTGATTGGACTGTAACCTTGTTAGACACCCTGAAGCAGAAGACTCAACTAAACTGTGCTCAGATTACTGACCCTTAGAAACTGTGACATAATAATGTATGTTGTCTTAAGGTGCTAAATTTGCTCTAATTTATCCAATGGCAATAGGAAATGAAGACATTTAGACTCTTCAACTGTTTTAATGGAGGTGAGCACTTTCTGCTGTAAGCAGGATGTACACCTACCAGAAGTGCCCCAACCCCATGGGACCAGCCCATCTCACTGGCTTCTCCCACACATCTTCCCCTATACCTACTTTTCTATCATTCCTTGAGCCTATGCTTTCTCTGCCTAGAATATCTGTCCCTTTTCTTGACCTGTGGCCTCACATTTATACCTGGACTATCTGAAATGACACCTCTTCCATGAAACCCTCTGAGACTGACCCCTGCTGGGGGATTTCACAACTATCTATTCCCTCCACCCATGTCCTGTGACTGTCTGAGCTGAGATCTCACCCACCACTCAGTGCCCTCTATCTCATCTTATCGTTGTATACCCAGGGCCTATGATGTCATAGGGATGCAATAAATGTGTGTTGAATGTATGCAGAATCCAGCCCAGCAAACCTCCTCCACTGCGAATACCACTGCCAGCGGGGGAGCCTGTAACCACCTTGAGTAGAAGACAAGGCCTGGTTTTCACCATAGCAGCCCACTCGAGGAGTGTTATCATATGATTTTTATGTAAGTGGGGAGAACTACCTTCACAGGAGAGCAGATCTGGGCGAATGAAGGGCCCTTTTGTTGTGCTTGGAGCCAGGATGGTTTAGGATGTGTAATCTGACTCCCAGTAAAGTAGAAGGTAGGGGCGGGGAACAGTGGCAAGCGCCGGAGCCCATGGGGACTACAGACGTTATGCAGACCACGGGAAATTCCAATTGGGGAAAGGCCAAGGACAAAATATCTGATGTTCATTTTGCAGTTGTCAGCATTGCTGTTAGGGTAGCAAGATTTAGAAAAAAATATTTGGGGCATGTTTATCTGAAATAAAGATTTAACTGGATGTTTTGGATATTGTTCGGATATATACTTGCTGTGATATAAATACCCGTTCCTATAAAATTTCAGTCAAGGCTACAATAAATACTATGCCTTGTATGATTACATGCTATTTGTGCATATAATTTAAGTAAAAATCTTTCCCTGAAATTTTTGTTATGAATATATCTCGCAGACATACTAGGTTACAAGGTAAAATGTATTTCTAAGTTGTGATCCAATTAGTTTGAAGGTCACCAATTTATCAAATGAACACTATAGACCATAACATGGAACATGGAAACTGGGACCGTGGAAACTGGTATTCTTTTTCTTATCATCACCCAGAATGTCAGGCCACAGACACTCAGTAAAAGCATACTGCTTGAAGGAATGAAGCTAGGGGGTAAGAGAGAGGAGGAAAAGAACACGTGTCAGAGCACTGATTTGGCAATACTGAGAGCATGAATGGCCTTATCTCTGCGATTTCTGGGCACTGGGGAAGCAGAAGTCAGGCTGCAGAAGTAAATGGAGATGAGACGATGCCAGTGGAGACTGAGAGGCACTTGTTTCGTTTTGCATTGAAAACATGAACATTCAATACGTGCCCAGAAGTGATGATACAAGACAGGCATACTCTATTACTGTGCTATCCAATAGCAGAACCACTAGTCACATGTGGCTATTTAAATGAAAATTAATTTTAAAATGCAGCTCCTTAATCACAGCCACTGGGCTTCCCAGATAGCACTAGTGGTAAATAATCTGCCTGCCAATGCAGGAGATGCAGGTTCGATCCCTGAGTCGGAAGATCCCCTGGAGTAGAAAATGTCAACCCACTCCAGTATCCTTGCCTGGAAAATTCCACAGACAGAGGAGCCTGGTGGGCTACAGTCCCTGGGGTCCCAAAGAGACATGACTAAGCAACTGAGCACACGCGTGCGCGTGAACACACACACACAATCACAGCCACTAGGTGGCTACTGCACTGTGTCTAATGAAATGTTAAATGGCAGAGCAGGTAGAGAACATATCCATCACTGAATAAAGGTCTATTGGACAGTGCTGCTCTAGAAAAACATTTGAATTCCTCATGTCCACGCTGGCTTCAATAAAATAAGCCTAAGTTAAACCAGTGCACACTCCCAAAAAAACTACTCCTACCTGAGACATTCTCCAGAACCAGCAGAAAAACTGTTGGGATTCCACTACAATTTATACACAGTGAAATCACATCAGGTCCCGGTGAATGAGAGTTAACTCTGGGAGAGTTTCACTGGGGACCTCACAGATGCTGCTGGACCTCAGCTGTGGTCTGGGGGCCGTCTGGGCATTCCATGTCTTCGTGATGTTTTCTCACCAAATCCAGAAAAGGTCTGTGATGACTAGAAGCAGCGCATGATCTTCTGGACTAAACGAGCAGGGAAAAGGAAGGCTGGGTGTACTGATGGAAGGCATGAGGGTCGTGCTCAACAGAACAGGTTGGAGCATTCAGGCTGGGGTAGACAGAAAATGGTGAATAAAAGGCAGTCATCACAGCCAAAGTCCAGTTCTACAAAATTCAAGTGACAGAGAACCAATAAATTTTGTGATTTCCATGTGTAACTTTCATGAATTTCATATGGCACATTAATAACAAAAAGAAATGTGATAGAAGAGGAGATGCTATCATCCATCAGACCTGTCCACTGAGGCTCTGTTATTAGGGATCCTCCTGACTTGCTGAAGTGAGAAAGTCACTTCTGAAACTTTCAAAACAAAATTTCCAGTGGTATGGGAAAATCTCTCTCTTTTTGAAATCACCTTGTTCCAAAAGATATTTTCCCTCCTTTGCTCAATGTAAAGGTGGCTTTTCATCATAAAAAATTGTTTACTTCTGTGATTTATGACACCCTGCATTATATTCATCTTATCTCTTCTGCAATAAGATGGGAATTTGGAGGAGGCTCTAAAACCATCTCTGAACCATAGTCTGTGATGAGGCTGATAAAAGGTAAGTAACTTGTCCAAAAACATGAAAATGACATGTTCAAAATCCCCTGCGAAGAAAAATATTCTATTCAATAATATAGTTGGATCATACAAACATTCTGTTGAATGACAGCATGTTCTAAAAGAATGAAATTTTAAATTCATTTCTATCAAGTTCAAAAGCAGGCAAAACTAAACAACGGCACCTAGAGGGACATAAAGAGGTAATAAAACTATAAGGAAAAGGGGAAAAAACCTGTTACAAAGGTCAGGAGAGCAGCGCCCGTGGGGAGGAAGAAGAATGATATGATTCTGGGTTCTTGCGGGACTTCTGAGGGACCAGCAAGGTTTTATTGGTTAAACTGGGTGGTAGTTATAACAAATAAGAAAAAGTGAAGTATACATCTCATCTCACTGATTTAAAAAATTCCTTTTTAATAGTACAGATGACCCTATTTGCAATGCAGAAATAGAGACACAGACATACAGAACAAATGTATGGACTCCAAGGGGAGAGGAAGACGGATAAACTGGGAGATCGGGACTGAAATATACACACTGCTGTGTCTAAAACAGATAACCAGTGAGAACCCGTGGTACAGCACCGGCAGAAAAAAAGAAGGTGCAGTCTGTCTGAAGGACGCATATTCAGTTAAGCTTAAAAATGCATTCCAACATGTAGTAGATGCAGACAAATACTGTTTGATTTCACTTATACGAGATTCCTAGAAGAGTCAAACTCAGAGTCAGAAAGTACACCGGTAGATGCCAGGGGCCAGGGGAGTGACGGGGTGGGGAGGGGGAATGGGGAGCTAGAGTTTGATGGGGACAGAGTTTCAGTTGAGGCAGATGGGAAGTTTTGGGAGATGGATGATGGTGAGAGTTGTACAACAAGGTGAACGTACTTAGTGCCACTGAACTGTACAGTTAAATATGGTTAAAATAGGATGCTGTATATTATGTGACTTCTACCACAATTAAAAGAAAAAAACTCTAACAAAAAGTACTTTTTAATAAGGTCATTCATTTGGATACACCGGTCCAGAATCAGTGGGAATTCCTAGGTGGAGCAGGTCATTTTTCTGAGAATTGAACCTTTCAAATATGGGGTGGGTGGCACGTGGGCTTTCATGGGACTCTGCTTTTTCTAGCAGTGCTTCAGTTCCTCTTCCTCTTATTCTACGGTTTCGAAGTGCAGTCCTTGGGGGGCTCTGCAGGGGTGAGTCAGAGCTCCTGAAGGAGCAATCAGCACCCAAGTGAGGCTCCAAGTCCCAGACCAGCTGCAGCCCCACTGCCCACCTTCCAACTGCTTTACATATACTGGGAACCCACAAGGGACTTCGGTTTTAATATGACTTCTGATGCTAACAGAAAAATGTAGGAGGTCCCTGGGGTGTCAGTTCTCCCTTCAGTAATAGACATACTATTAAGAAATACTAAAATTACTTTTTTAAAAAATTTCTTTTTTCTAGATTAGTCATGAAGGAAACTTCCTTCAGCCTTCCCTCTGGACCCTGGACCCTGAAGTCCCAGGTCCTGCTCCCTGACTCCCCACCTCCTCCACTTCCAACTGCACTCTCTCCAACTTCTGGGCTGAGGAAAAGGCTGCTTCCTTGGGGTTGTTGTTCTTGTTCAGTTGCGAACTTGTGTCTGACTCTCTGAGATCCCATGGACTGTAGCACGCCAGACTCTTCTGTCCTTCAATTATCTCCTGGAGCTTGCTCAGATTCATGTCCATTGAGCCGGTGATGCCATCCAACCACCTCATCCTCTGTCACCCCCTTCCCCTTCTGCCTTCAATCTTTCCCAGCATCAGGGTCTTCTCCAGTGAGTCAGCTTCCTTGGGACTGTGGGCCAATTTCAGCGATGCTGGCTCATCTAGTGGTCTTCTTTAGGAAAGGTGGGGTTCCTCGGAGGTGGAACTCCAGTCCACTTCAGTCCACACGAGGCAGGCAGGGTAAGTAACTAGGCCACAGGAGAAAGGAACTGGGGACCAGTTGCAGCCACTACACTCTAGATTTTGCAGGGCTAAGCCATGTGCTGCTAGACCTGAGGTCGCTGCCTAGACTTGTCTTGTCGCTGGGCCTCTGGGACTTTCCAGGTGGTGCAAGTGGTAAAGAGTCCACCTGCCAGTGCAGGAGGGGCCTCTAGGAGCCTCTGGCATAAGATCTCAGGCCTCCCCTCTGACCTGCTGGCTTCTAGAGCTGCCGATATAGGAGTCCTTCACCATGCAAGCTGCCCAATCCCAGCTAGAGTGAGCTGAGCACAGTGAGAACCAGTCACATGACTGCGTGGGAAGCCAGAATGCAAGGGACTGTGCTCAGAAAGCCTGCCCAGTAGGGTGGCAACTTGGGCTGGAAGCTTGCTGGGCAGCAGCACCAACCCAGCCACTTGCCATTCAGAGAACAAGCTCCCTCCAGAGCAAATGGCCCATTGTGGCTCCGAGACTACATTCAAAGTCGTGAACGGGATGTGTTATGTAACCAAAGGCAACAGTTCATCTCAGCCTCACTCCGGAACTTCGTTATTTAAAAGAGCTAAGACCATTTACTGAGTTATTACTATATTTCAGTCATTCTATTAGGAGTTTTATGAACATATCTGGGTCAATCCAAGTCAGTCCTCTCTAAATGTCAAATATTTTTCCCCATTTTAATGATATGGAAATTAATCCATGGAGAAGCTTGGTAACTGTCAAGATTACCCAGGCAACACAGGTGAATCCATGTCTGAATGGCCCCATCCAATCCACCCAAGTGTCAACAGCCATCACCCTGCTGCATGCAAAGGGCAAGCCCACGGTTGCCACCATCTGTGGGTTTCAATATCCCCCACCACCATGTCACTATGTTGACATGCTCCTCCACCACGCTGTTTCCATTCCCCTCTCCTCCCAGTCCCCATTACAGTCCCCTGACCTTCATTTTCTGGGGACATTCCCATGTCTTGTTTCTCTACAGGGCCCCCTGTAGAGCAAATGTGGCCAATGCAGGGTCCTCACTGAGCCCCCAAGGAGCCTAATATAGGGGACCCCAGGTCAATTTTCAAACTTCTAGACCTGCCATATGTGTGTCTACATGCATGGCTACAGTCCAACAATATATTTTGGACTATAAAGAAAGCTGAGCATGGAAGGATTGATCCTTTTTAACTGGAGAAGACTCTTGAGAGTCCCTTGGACTGCAAGATCAAACCTGTCAATCCTAAAGGAAATCAGTCCTGAATATTCATTGGAAGGACTGATGCTGAAGCTGAATCTCCAACACTTTGGCTGCTTCATGCAAAGAACTGAATCACTGGAAAAGACCCTGATGCTGGGAAAAATTGAAGGCAGGAGGAGAAGGGGATGACAGAGGATGAGATGGTTGGATGGTATCACTGACTGGATAGACATGAGTTTGAGCAAGCTCCGAGAGTTGGTGATGGACAGGGAAGCCTGGTGTGCTACAGTCCATGGAGTCACAAAGAGTCAGACATGACTGAGTGACTGAACTGACAATCCGATATTAGATGACCTGGTAGTATTGTTGAGTTACCAAGAAAGATAAAATTGCCCTTGGTGATTTGTGAGCCTCAGACAAATACTGGATCTCCTGTGTCTGTTTCCTCTTCTTACAAAATGGTGGCACCACTTGTACAGACCTCACAGGGTTGTTGTGAGAATTATATTAATTAATATATGCAAAGCGCTTAAAACTGTGCCCAACTCATCATGTTAGGATTATTACTATCATTGGTATTGTCAATTTACTGCTCTCATTAAGGCAGAAAAGTACCTAGTGAATTTTAGAAATAATTCTATCAGGAAGGTAAAATTTTTGAAGGGCTGATACTCAATGGCTAATCTCTGGGTATGTGAGAACCCAGCTGGCCTGGCACTCCTATCGCCTAGGGGCAGGATAACTCAGAGGCGTGGCCCCATAAGGCCACTGGAGGTGAGAGATAAAGGACCAGGGAGTCCTGGGGTTAGTTTGATCATTCTCAAATTGCCAAAGTAAGATTCCCTAAACAGCAATGCCCTCCCATCCAGTGTCTTAAAGAGATTGAATAGTAACCACTTAGAGGAAACTCTCTATTTATTTTTGAATTTTGGCTGTGCTGGGTCTTCACTGCAGTGCACAGGGTTTCTTTCTAGTTGCAGCACACAGGCTTAGGTGAGATCCATGGCACGCGGGATCTCAGTTCCTGGACCTGGGATTGAACCCATGTCCCCTGCACCAGAAGGTGAATTCCTAACCACTGGACCCCCAGGGATGTCCCTAGAGTAAGCTCTTCAATCAGAAAAGCAGCATTGTTGTAATGATCTTGCTCTCTGATGGTTTCATTGCTCCTCACCCCCATCCTCTTGCTGCAGTTTCCAACGACAGATAGCAGCCTTCTGGCCTTTGGGTGAAATCAAGCACAGCCTCAACTGCTGATTCCCTGGCTCCCACCATGGCGGGTCCCGGGGGAGGTGGGTGGGTGACATGGGCTTCCTGGCTGGCTCCATCAAAGCTGAATCCAACCTCCAGCTCAAGAGTTGTACTCAGTGGACATTATTTCTATCCTGACCACACTGTTATGGATTCTGCCTACGCTGAATGTAGCAGGAATAAAGATTTGTTTTTTACTAATAATTGGTCCAATTCAAAATGAATCTTCGACTTCCACTTTCAGCTATTCCTACCCTCTTGCCTGAAACCAGACAAAATATGTGAAAGACATTGGGTGTCAGGCAGTGAAACGTGTGGTTCCCAAGAGATGAGAAACCGAGGAAGGGAGCCTGAGAGGGCGTCATGGGCTTTTGGGGGGAATGCTGGGTGAGGGAGAGAAGGCAGCTGATCTGGGGAGAATAGAGATGAATGAGAATATTCCAGGGGATAAACACAATGACTGATGAGCATAAACAAGTATGCCACATGCCCATGGGTTTATAGGACAAATTCTATAAAGCTATTCGTGGTGATGCTCACATTTGTAAAGGGCTCTGTGATTGTTCTGGGCCCGAGTTCACGTCGACACCCACACCCACACCCACACCACCAATACAGAGCTGGGGCTCTCCCCACCTCCAGGCTCACCTTTGCAGCCTCTCCCTGTGCAGCGTCACCCTCCCTCCACTGCACAGTGACCACAGTGATCTTTGGCAAATCTGATGTTGTCCCTCCCTGGCTCAAATGCTTTCAACGGTTTCCTGCAGCTTCCTTGGTCCCCAGAGCACACATAAACTCATTCCGTAAGACCTTGCTCTAAGGCTGAGTTATTCCCAGTCATTCCTTCCAGTGAACCCTAACACTGTACCCCTCCACTTTAGAATGATCCACAGTGTGACTCTTGTGTGACTCTTTATTATTAAAATAAGTTTTTAATTTTTTTTGACATGGACCATTTTAAAAATCTTTATTATGTGTTACAATATTGCTTCTGTGATATATTTTGTTTTTTTGCCTGTGGGATTTTAGCTTCTCAACCAGGGATCAAACCTACACCATCTGGATTGGAAGGTGAAGTCTTAACCACTGGACCAGCAGGGAACCCTCTTGTATGTTTTATACAGTATTTCTCAGGAGCCCACCAGCTCCTCCCAGGCTGCTTCTCATCTGCCCTTGGATCTCCAGGGCCCAACACGGAACCTGGCATGGAGTAAGCACTCCTAGAGCACCTACTGAAGAGAGTTGACCCTCATGAGAAGGCTGAGCTCAGAGAAAGGCCCCAGGGCACTCCCAAGTGCAACATGACCAAGGGCCCTACAGTAGGTCAGGCCTCCTCTGAGCACCCACGTCCTTCACAGCTGTTCTGAGTCACAAAGGTCACCACGACATCAGCCTCGGCTTAGACCTGTGGGCTAAGGCCTCTATGGATGGGCTGATCCAACACCTGCATTTTGCAGATGAAGAAACTGTGGCCTAGCAAGGGCCAGTGCCTGGCCTGAAGCCACATGGCCTTACCTGCCAGACTAGGACGCAGTCTCCTGGGCTCCAGGCCAACGTCCTGCCAGTTTTTGCACCAGGTTTGATGGGACCAGTGGGAAACTGGTGAGTATTTTCCACATAAATAGAGAGCTTCACCTCCCCCATCTTGCCTTCTCTCCAGCAGTGGAAGGCTAAGGATGGGAAAAAGGGGAGGAGACTTGGAAGGTGATTCAAGGCCAACGGTGGAGAATCTAGAGCTTTCTAGAGGTACCAAGGCATTAGTGTAGGCTTTTCAAACAGGCTGACTTAATTGGAACAAGGCTTCCCACTGAAGTAGTGCTCAGTCATGTCCGACTCTTTGCGACCCCATGAACTATAGCCCACCAGGCTCCTCTGTCCATGGAATTTTCCAGATGAGAATACTAGAGTAGGATGCCACTTCCTGCTCCAGGGATCTTCCCAACCTGGGGGATCAAACGTGTGTATTTTGCCTCTCCTTCATTGGCAGGGGCATCCCTTACCACTAGTGCCACCTGGGAAATGCAGGCCAGCAGGGACCGTGAGGTTGCTGAAAGTGCTGGGTCCTGATTTACGGACGCCCCAGCTAGTAGTACACCGGAAAGCAGCAGGCTATATCTCACCTGACATCAAGGTCTTTGCTGGAAACTCAGCTCAGTGGATGCAGAAATCACAAGAGAAGATCCTGGGTAGAGAGCAGCAGGAAATCTGTCTGTCCCTGGCTTCTGTGGTCTGGACTCAGGAAGGGTCACAAGGTCAAGGAGGCGACCTTGGAGTAGTAGTGACATTAACTCTGAGTCCCACCAGGGAAGGCTGAGACCAGGAGCCAGCCCCTAGTCGCTGGAGCACGGGACTGGCCAGCCAGGGACGGTGTGGGCTGGAGCCCCAAGGACCAGGTGACCTTGGGGCTCACCAGGAGCCAAGGCTTGTCCTACAGTTATAATCCTTGCTCTTTTTATATTTATTTTCCTTCTGTTCTCCTTTAAAACATAGTGAAATGTTGTTTTAAAACTTCCAGAATACCTCAGCTGGCTCTGGGAAACCAAGGGTGTTTGTGGTGCCTACGCAGGGACGGGGCTGGGGTGCAGCTCCAGAGTGAAGGCTCTAGAGGGGCAGGAGGAGCTGCTGCTAACTTGTCAGGCCCACTGGGACATTCTCCTCACAGAGCCAGGCCCTCAAGACTGCGGATTTTACCATGGGAAGTGAAAGCCTTTACCACCACCCTCTGAGTGGACTTCCGATTCTTAGACTCAGTTTTATTCTACAAATCACAAATCCTCTTGATTTGATTACCATTCAGTACACAGTTCCTCCCCAGGAACAATTTCTTTTAAAAAAAAATCTGAAGTTAAAATGCAATGTATTAACAGTGGTCAACTAAAACCACAAAGACAAAATCATCTTTCTGCATCTGATCTGGAAGTCTAAGAAAATGACAGGCAGATTGGTCTCTCTTATTGAATATGGGTGGGAAATTGTTTAAAATTCAAACTAATTCTGAGTGTGTGTGGATGTCTAGCTTATTGGTTTGATGTTTCTGGTTACCCTTTTACTTGTTGAGAACTGTGACATGTGATTCCATTAATGAGTGTTTTCTGTGCCCTGGAAGGTCAGCGTAGGAGACCGGGACCTCATTTCCGGCTCTTAAGGACCCTCTGGCCATCCCTATTCTTGTGGTACATCTCCTCCTTAACCCTTAGGGCATGCATGCATGTTAAGTCACTTCAGTCTTGTCCAACTCTTTGAGACCCTATGGACTATAGCCTGCCAGACTCCTTTGTCCATGGGATTCTCCAGGTAAGAGAAATAGGGTGTCATGCCCTCCTCCAGGGGATCTTCCCGACCCAGGGATTGAACCCACATCTCTTATGTCTCTTGCATTGGCAGGTGGGTTCTTTACCACTAGTGCCACCTGGGAAGCCCAATCCTCAGGGCTGTGGTGTCCAAATGCCAAGTGATGAGAATTATCTGAAGGTGATTCTGTGGTGTGACCCCAGACCTACTGAATCAGAATCTTGGGGTGGGATCTGGAGAGCCCAATTTTTAACTAGCACTCCAGGTGATTTTACCACACAATCTGAGGACCAAAATGAAGGGTGAAGAATTGCCCTGTTTACTGAAGAATCACCCTGTTTAAACACACAGTAGATGTACCTACATACACAAGCTATCACTTATTAACTATCTATTTACTGCTAGGGTCTTTACTAACATTAGCTCCTTTACATGAACCATAGCAGATAAGCACCCCCCCTTTCTACAGCCAAGGAAACCAAAAGGTTAAATAACTGACCAAAGGACACAAAGTTGGGAAACAGTGCAAAGTCCATCCAACTCTTTGGCCCCCCACCCACTTCTCATTCTCACTGCCTGTTCCCTCTTGAATGGCAAAGACAGGCAGCCAGGAGGAACTGAGCGTGCAGGCTGCTGCATGTCATCATCTGCTCCACTTTCTCCTTCCCCAGGTGGTGGGGCTTTGCCCATCACATTCCACTTAGCGAAGCCCAGCGTCTTTCAGGTATTCTCTTCATGCCTTTGAGCCCTCTTGGCTTATTCTTGACAGGGCTGAGCCCGACTCTCATCACGGCCCCTCCATCACTCTGTCCTTTGAACACCCGAATGGCTGTGGTCACACTAATGTCTTTAGTGCCCTCCCATCCCCTTCTGGACTCATCAGTTTTCCCGTTTGAAACCTCCATCCTTCTTGAGGGTTTGGTAGGTCAGGCCATCACTTCTCTGAACCTCTGACAACCCACGGGCCTGATGCAAAAGTGCGGGCTGAGCTCTTGGGGCAGGGAGGTCTGAACCAGATGGGACAGACCCTGCTGGATACCCAGCTGAGGTCACAGTTAGCTGCACTTTCAAACAAGAGCCTCAGGGACCCCAGAGAGAAGTGGTCTCTGGAGTCTGAGAGTCAGCCCCCAGGATGCCAGAATAAAGGGCTTGTTTTAGCCTCAGGGGAGCATTTTGGGATTCTGGGGGTTTATGGGCAGGAAGGGTACATTTGACTCAACACTGAGGGGTACAACTTGAAAGTCTCAAGCAAAGTGTCTCAAGTTCTCTGAGAGGAATTATAAGGAGTAGAACCAGTCTACCTAATAGGAGTTTCAATATTTGAGGGCTCTATGAAGAACCCAGGCTTCCTTGGAGGATTAGTGGTAAAGAATCAGTCAGTTGATGCAGAGGAAGCAAGTTTGATCCCTGGGTCAGGAAGATTCCCTGGAGAAGGAAATGGCAACCCACTCCAGTATTCATGCCTGGGAAATCCCATGGACAGAGGAGCCCGGCAGGCGACAGTCCATGGGATCACAAAAGAGTCAGATACAACTTAGCGACTAAACAACAACAAAAGAACCACCAAGGGAGAGAATCCAACCTCTCTGGGAACACAGAAGAAATTGTGAGCCTCATGGGGAGCAGGAGGTATGGCAGAAGCTGGGCCAAGAGGACCACGTGGGGTCAGAGGGCAGTGATGTCTATGTGGCTAGACACCCCCCCCATTCAAGTTCAGAGTCATGGTGACAGAACTCACCTGGCAGGTGCAGTGGGCCATCACGATGAGACCTGAGCAGGGAGCACACAAGGAGGCTGTGACATATGGTGACAGGACTGGTGGTCTGCATCTCCATCTGGCTGAGGGACATGGTTGGAAGGGGGGCAAGAAGGAAGAGTGTTTTTCCTGTGCAGCAGCCTGTCATCTAGAATAAGAGCTGCCAAACTATAGCCAGGGGCCACATCTGTTTTGCTGCCTGTTTGCTTATAATAACTGGCAAATAAGAATGGATTTTTCCATTTTAAATGGTTGGGGTAAAAAAAAAATGGTATTTCATGACACATGAAAATTATACAAAGTTCAAATTTCAGTGTTTGGAAATAAAGTTTTATGGGAACACCGTCATGCCTGTTTATCTACAGATTATCTCCAGCTGTTTTTGTGATTAAAAAAAATAATCATCAGAGACAAATAATTGTGACAGAGACTGAATGGCCCACATAAACCTAAATGATTGCTAACTGGTGCTTTACAGAAAATGATTGCTGACCCTTATGCTAGCAAAATCCTTGTAACATCCCCAATAAGTTATTTATCCAATTGGTTTCCACAATGGTGGGATAAAACACTCCCCCAAGCCAATCCCACGTGGCTGGGCAGAGTGCCTCCTCCACCTGCCCTTCCCCACAAGCCCTGGCTGCTGATGCTGCTAGAAGCCACTGAGTGCTCTCTGGGTCGAAGAGGCCCTTGTCTGGCAGAGAAAACGTAATAGTGTGTGTGTGTTGGAGGGGGGAGCACACGTGTGAAATCTCCGGCAGGGAAAGCCCTGGCTCCCTCCAGCTCCATTTTTGCCACTTCCCTGGGCTGCTAGGTCCCGGTGGGGGAGCAGCCCTGATGGGGGATAAGGGGGCTGGCTCTGGGGCTCAGGCAGGAGGAACATCTGAAACAGCAGCTTTGGAGAGAGGAAACGCCCCTGCCATGCAAAGTCCTCTTTGTTCATCATCACCATTATTAGAAATGTGCACATCCCAGCAAAACCAGTGGGTCACACAGTTACAAAAGAGCCTGGCACACTGGAGCAGGAGGGTTCTGGGCTTTTTCAGCATGTGGGTTCTAATTCCTGGTACAGGGAAGTTGCTCAGTGAAAGAACAGAATGACTTCATTGTACAATGAATTCACCGTGGTCGTCCAGAACAGTATCTTTCATTCTCTGCTGACCCTCTGCCCAAGGGCGGGGGAAGGAGGTCTGAAGTTCCAGGGAACTGTGTGAGTTGGCAACCCCTCGGAAATGAGGCTCACTGGTTGTATAGCAGGAATTATGATGATATTGTAACCCATGGGCCAATGGGCAACAACGGGGCAGTCTGCCAGGACACAGCACTGGCTGGCACCCCAGCTTCAGCCTAGCAGCTGGGCATGGTCCACATCATCTTGGCTCCAGGTGTGAAACTGTTCAGCCCAGGTTGATCAACCCCTCAGCAGTGGTGTGGGCTGCGACACGTCACTTAGCATCTCTGAGCCTTGGTTCCTCTTCAGCTAAGTGGGAGGTGGGATGAAGAGGGAGAGACTACCCTCACTTACCTGGCAGAGCTATCACAGCATTATCGATAGTACAGGTGACACCCTTAACTGACCTTGTAGATTTCAATAAATTGGAGCCTGTGTTACCATTAACTTCCTGATGTCCAACAGAACCAGGGAATCTGCGGCACACGTGTTAACGCTCTCACACACAGTCTCTCTTAGTGCCCCAAGTAGACCGTAAGCTCCTGGAAGGCAGAGGATATCAAGGAATAGATATCATCTAGGAACATCTGGTACTGGGCTTGGAGTTTTATTTTTATTTTTTTTAGCATAAATAGAAAAGAATATATATACATTTTTTTACAATATTATATTGGTTGGTTTTGCCATACATTGACATGAATTCGCCCCAGGTGTACATGAGTTCCCCCTCCTGAACCCCCCTCTCACCTCCCTCTGGGCTTGGAGTTTTAAACCAAGTGCTTGTTTTTCTAATTCTCAGCAACCCCAAAGTGTGTACCACCACCATCGACATCATCCTAAGGAAAGCTGGGCTGGGAGCCACGCAGGAGAGCACGCAAGCAGTCGGGGAGGCATACTGGGTTTGGAGCTCTGGCCCTTCTCCTCACCTGGGGTCCCTGGCACCCTGCTAGGTATGGGCCTGGCACTCCGGCAAGAGGCTGGTAGCATAAAGCACACAGCCTCTGATTTGACAAGTCCTGAAATAGAGGCTGTGGCCAAGCAGGAACCAAACTTCTAAAGTGAAGGCAAGGGAAGAATCCTTTTCTTTTGAGAAGTACCTGCAATTGGATGGAAAATGAGCCCACTGGAGAACTGCCTGTAGGACTGAGCAGTAGAGACGGGGGCTCCTCTCCCACCCCATGTTGATCATGTGAAGGCCAAGGAAACTGATCCCTCACCTCGGGGGAGGGACAAAAGGCACAAGGACGATCAGGCACATGGAGCGAACCTACCAGAAGCGAAGAAGCATGAAGGGAACCTGAAATAGCAGCGGTGGCAGAGGAGTAAGCGGCTGCCAGGAGGCTGCTGCTCCCAGCCTCCAGCTGACCCAAGCCAATGTCAAGATTCTTTCTGAAAAAATCTTTGCCTAGCTGGTGTTTATTCAAGGATAAGACGACCCAACTACCACTATATTTAGTGCATGAAAATCTACAGGTGTGTGACTCCAGGAACTGCTTCAGTTCACTTTGCTGTTAGCTTTCTGAGTCCCCTCCCCTGTGGGTTTCTTGTGCCATAGCTGTGGGTGAGCTGATTTCCTGACTCCTATACAGTCTGCCTGCACTCCCTCACCCTCTTCTTTGGCTTGGGGGTAGTTTAAATACTCCTCTGTCGCATAACTTCTTTAAGGGAAAAAGGATGCTGTTTCCATTTTAATTGTGATATTAAACTGTGTGCCAACCCCAATCCAATAGAGGCACCTTATTTCAGCTTAGTCAGTTGGCTTTATTTTTGCTTTGAACTGATCAGTTTAGTTGGTCTCCTCAGCCTCCATTTATTAACGTTTACTAACCACAGACTCAGGAGGTGTGCTCTTTGCTTTCCAAACGGTCCTGTTGGAAGGTGGGATATTTGTTTTCCTCGCCTCCTCCACATGCGACCTTGTAAAATACAGGTTGAAGGCCAAACAGCATATCGTAGAAGGGCGAAAAGCCTGAGTCCCAAAGTTAGATACCCTGTAGCCCTGTCCTGGCTCTTTCAGCTGTACGATGGTGTGGTTTTCTCCGTAAACAGAATCGTCCCCTCTCTGAGTTGTCGTGAGAGTCAGGGAAACACTAAGCACAGGACACGGCGCTCAGTGACATTCCTGGAACATGGTCACAAGCCTGCAGTAGGTCCCCCCACCATCCGTCACCTGACTCACAAAGGGATGGTTGTCTGAGAAAAGCTGCTGGCCTGTCCAAGGAATGCCTTTCCTGCACAAGTGGAAGCGGATCTATTACCAGGCAACTCAACACCACCTCGGCCCTTAAGAGGGGCTGGCATAACAACTAATACTGTTAGGTGATCTGTGGTTTACAGAGTGCCTTTGGGGGCTTAAGAGGGGCAAGAACAGGGCCTTGGAGTCAGGCTCTTGTGCACAGGCTGTGCCTTGGGAGTGCTGGGAACTTCCGGTCATTGCTGTAATGTGCGAATACTGCTTGCTCCCTGCCACCAGGTCGCTGAGGGATGTGGTAAACACTAAAGCCATGGTCAAATGTGAGCAACTGTCATTCCATTTTTCATTCCATTTCCAACAGACCCCTTGAGCAAAAGCTTAAGATACTACGCATATCAAACAGATGCAAATTGTTTAGGAGAGTCACTGTTCTGTTGCCTGTCTTCATCTCTGTCTGTCTGTCTCTCTCACACACACACAGGGAACAGCTTCAGAGCCCTCTTTCCCAGGTAAGGCATCTAAAAGAAGGCAGGTGACATTTGCTTCTCATGCTTTCCCCTGGGACCACCTGGAAGACACTTCCTACAGGAAAAGGCAGCCTGAGTGGTGACTCTGATGAAACAGATCTGTGATGCAGCCGTGGCCAGAACGGTGAGCCAGCTTCCTCCTAGCCAGGTGTGGAATCATCTTCCCAGGCATGAAACCTAGCCACCCACCATGGCCAAGCTTCTGTGGCTTTCTGGTGGCACTCACAGCCATCTGCTCCAGAGAGGGATGCCGGTCAAGCAGCCGAGAGACATGTGGTTCATCTGCCTGGCCAGCACATTCTTCCGGACAGCATTCACCCTCGGGAGGGGGACACAGCCCTGAGTACAGGAGAGAGCACAGGGCTGGGTGGCAGGAAGCCAGCACTGTGGGCCCACTCGGGGCAGGAAGTCACTTGACCAATCCCCCCTTAGCTTCTGGGAGGCAGGGTTCCAGACACTCACCTAGATGCTTGGCACCTCTTTGCTGTGTCCCACCTTGACTTGCTTCTCAACTCTACCTGCCATCACGTGCATGAGGAGGGGCAGGCCTTTTGAGAGGATGAAGGTTTAATAGAGGGTGTGTCACAGTTGCCTGTGCTTCTCCCTGAGGCACAGGATAAACCCTCTGAGGTGTTGTTAACGCTCTTAGCATCGTCCAGCAAATGCTAATCCTCAATTACAAGTATGTGACTCTTCCAGCCAAGTCACTCCTTGGAAGGAGTGAAGGAGGAAAACTGCCCACTAATTGCAAGTGTGCTCCTGGAGATCCTGGGTGGCCATGGGAGCACTGCTCCAACGCTGAGGAATTACCCGCAGAGGTGCTTCAGGAGCTCCACTAAAACACCATAGGGGAAAAAGTCTGTGGGGGATATTAGGTGGGTGGGGAGTTAGGAAGAAAATAGAGGAGTGTGAAGTCTGCAGCCGGTAAGTATTGACCTTGTTTAGGAGGTCGAGAGCGTGTGGTCAACGGTGTTACAGCATTCAGGAGATAACTGCTCATGCCAGGGAACTGAGCACCACCACAGTCCACATCAGTTGCTGTGTGTGTAAATATTGGTCTGGACGATGCCTGGACTCAAAAGTTTCCTGGCATGAGAATGAGCCATGGTAAGACATCCATTAGTATCCAGGATTCAGCCTCCTGGTTGCTACTGACCCAAGTTCAACTCCTCTAGGGGCAAAGGAAAAAATGCCAAGTTCAACATTTGCACACGTTCAATCTCTGCCAGGTGTGTGGGAGGCAGGCCGGGGAAAACGAAACAAGCAGGTGTTCACAATTCAGGTGAAGAACCAAGGAAACCCAGTAAGTAAGCGAGTAGGCACAGAAGCGGGGGAAGGGGGCCTGGGAAGCCAGGAAGGTGCGGCAGCTCAGCTGGCTTCAGCGGCTCTGGGACCAGAGGGAGGCCTGCTCAGCAGAGGAGGTACTGATACAAGGCTGAAGCGGGCTTGTAGACAAGGTGAGGGGCTCTCCCGCCCTGGCACAGCAGAACCTTAAGCAGGTTTTAATGTCTGGGAGGAGCAAAGGCAAGTCTGTTTTAGCAACAGCCCTCAGATGAGTCAAGAAAAATGGAGGGGAGACCAATGACCTGACTCATGAAATAAACCGGGCGAGAGGTGGAGGCAGTGCCAAACACTTCAGAAGGAACACTCAGTGCAAATGAGGAGGAAAAGATCTTGGTGTCGGCTGGTAAGCAAACAGAAGAGTGTAAAATTGCTCTTTGATGGATCCTGATGCCTGTGGCCATGGAGGGAGCAGAGAGAAAGTCACTCTAAGCCTCATGAGCAGTTCGAGGCCCAGACTAAGTCCAGCCAGGGTGCACTGGTAGCTAGAATGGAGGTAGTCTACCTGAGGCTAAAGATGCCACTGATTCGGTGTTGACAGCGCCGGGATGAAGGGCAGGGTGAGGGGGCAACAGGGACCGTGCAGCTGGGAGCCAGCACTTCTGAGAAAGGGTCATTAGATAAATACGCCAAAGCAGTGATCTGGAAGGACCCCACATAATGGACTCCAGAGAATTCTCATCCTCAGACTGGAAAGGTTAAGCAGCAGCAAGAGGGAGGTTGAAGAGAAGGGGATGAAGGATTTTACAAGACAAGACAACCACTCATGTTATCACTTCATCACGTCTATACTTCTTTTCAAATGTGAAAAAACCATGATAGCACTGGTCTAGTACAGTTGAGGTTGATTTGGTTCTTACTGAAACAGGTCTGGGGCCAAAGTCAAACTCCAGAGAACCGAGCCTTTAGCACTGAATCAAACAAGGTGCCATTGAAGGTGGATTTCACCATCTAATGTAGCCATTAATAGAGATGCTGTGATCGATAACAAAACTCAGTTTAAATCCAAATACTGAAGGAGCTACAGCCCCCAAATGTAACACACATCCCTTCCCCTAGAGAAAGCATCATCTTTCAGACAAGTATCCAAGGCTGATCATGTTGATAAACGGTCACCACCATGCCACATACTTCCTGAAACCTAAAGTAAGTTCACCATCCAGGAGACACAAAGAAATGAGCAAAGCCAACATAGTCTTTTTAAATAAATCTTTATTTCTCAAACTCAAAGCTTCATCAAGTTCTAACACATTTTGCGTTGACAAGTGATTTCACCTGCATCCCATGAGAAGGTCAGTGGCCATTACACCAAAGAGGAAACCTCACACAACCTAGGCAATTAATATTGGAAAAGCTATGCAAATATAGAATAACAAAAAGCTTTCAACTTAGTCTAATTTGTATCTTTTCATCTATAGTAATTTGGAAATTAATGTATAAGGACAATTTTCCTAAAGCAGCAATTTTTTTTAATTCACTGAAAAAAAAAAAGACCAGATGGCTTGAGTTTTGAAACGCCCAGAGATCTATATTATTTAACGACTTCCTCTTTAGTGGATGGTTTTCTCACCTTCCTATGCAAACACACTTGACGATTTGCACCAACTCCCACTAGCTCAGGCAAAACTCTATGCATTTTCTTTTGCTTCCACTTAAAACTATTTTTTAAGTGATAGGTAAACAAGATTTAGAACTTGACCTCACAAAAAAGCATTTTCTTCCTGATCCTCACCTTGGAAGTCTCCACAAATAATCCTGAAAGGTTGCCTGATCTTTTAAAATATATCTCCTGCTATACACCCCTCCCTCCGTGCTCTGAATGGAACTGGCTGAACCAGAGTATGTTCCAAAGTCAGCTGTGACATTCTGGTCTCTGCCAGATGAAAAATTCAAATCCAACCTTGGCAACTGGAAGCTCTTTCACCTCACAGAGTCCACCCCAAGGGTTCTTCCCCAGTGTGGAGCCCCAGTCAGATACCCAGGAAACAACTTCCCTGGGGAGCATCAGGGTCTCTGCTCACAACTACATAACTCTCATTTGTTCTCTGGAAGAGGAAGTTTGAGCTCAGAATCCAGCTGCATCCTAAAACAAGGCACCGGGACCAGAAAATTAACTAAAAAGGAGGTGTTCCTAAAGTTAGGAAGTCTCATTTGAGTGGCACTATTTTCCAAAGTTCACAAAGCAGTACTAGTTGTCATCTACTTGAAGGTAATGGGCTAGTGCTAGCAGAGAGGGTGAAGGACAAGAAGATTTGGGGTTTCAGCAATTTGATTACTAATGCATCACCACAAAACACAGGTTCACACACAGCTCTCCTGTGACTCTAATCCCCAGGGGGTGAAAAAATCAAACTGGGGGAAAAAAACAAAAACAAACCTTGAATGCCAAACCACATCTGTTATCACGTATTAGGAACCTAGCATCTTTCCTACCCACCTCTCTCCATCCGCCAGGTTCCCCCAGCTGTGAGCCATGCCACCTCTCACATGCAGTCAGCAGGAACCCTGATCTGAAGGTGTCAGTAATGTAGTTTGGTTTCAGAGCTGAAATTATGGAGGAATAGTGTCTCACTGCCAAGGGAAGATTTAAAGGTGAGATGAAGCTCAAGGAATTTGATGTGTCCTCTTCTGCCAACACAAGGGGGGAAAGGTACTGCTTTAATCCCGCAGCTGCTCAACCTGACTCCAAGAAGCAGGCTGGGCTAACAAGCTGCATGCCTGCAGAAAGCATCTGAAAACTGCTCAGAGACCTGAAGCAAAAGTGAGGCTGCTTGCATTTATATTAGAACTTGCACTTGAACTGTAGTGCCCTTGGGCACTGCCAGGTTTAGTATTACTCAAAACACAAAGAGGAACCACTGGACTCAGTACAGGTTCTGAGTACCTGGTGCTTGTGTGAGCAGCACGAAAGGCAGGTTCCAGCTAGAATTTCCAGACACCTGAAATTCAAGGTTACCTGGTTTATTCTGAGGCAGGCCAGAGGCTCCTAGAGCAGGTAGAGACGCCGCTAGCCCAGGAGGTGTTTAAAAGTGCAGCTTCAGTGAGTGCACTCTTTTATCCTGGTAGTTCTAGAACACAGGTCTACTCTCAAACTTCAAAACGGCTGGGCTGACTAAGAACTTCAGGTAAAGGGCCATTGTGCAGCAGTGGTAAAGAACTCAGGGGCTTGAGATTTCTAGCAACTTCTATGCCTCCCTTCGTCCTTAAAGGACTAGTACCAGACAGGAAGAAAAAAAATGTAAATAGAACTCCAAGGACAAACTGGAAATTTAATTACTTGATGCAGTTCTGACCCCATCTTCATCTGGACCCTGGTTTCCCTGATCCATGAGCCTTCCAGTAGAAGCAATACTGACTTCTGTGAGCAAGTGCTTATGTTGGCGGCTTCATCATAATTCAAAGCTTTGGTTAAACAGATCTGTTATCTTTGTGTAAACATATTGCCATCTGACCACAATGGCAGCCTTTTAAGGTTGTGGATGATCACGTAGTTTTTAAAGCTGGGGTTCACTCTTCATTGCCCTTTTTAACACTGAAGCACTCCAGGGCCCCCTTCATGCAGAACCAGTCTTGACTCAAAGCCAGCGGATTCAACTGTAACTATCCACTCACAGGTTAACAGGAGCTAGTTACACTAAGAAGTGGCTTCTATTCGCTTGTCCACAACACGGATACCAACTAAGCCCTGGGTTTCAGTCACACTTGATCTGCTTTCCAGAGGACCAAGACATCACATTCCAGAACAACAAGAACGAAAAAAAAACAAAACCCTGAAAATATAATCTTTAGAAAAAGGTAAACCACTCCTTTTCTACTAAACATTATGGTAACTTCATTGTTTCAAGCAAGGAGAAAACAATCACTCAGGGCTTGGGATTTTTATGGCCACAGGAAAACATCAAAATCAGGAGTATGGATTTGATTAAATCACTTAAGAAACCAAGCTGGCTGGCAATATGGCGTTTCTCTACCCTTGATACCCTAAAGTGATGCTTTCTAAGAGATCCCACAAAAAGTTTCAAAACACAAAGTCCCTTATCTAAACCTACTGGGAAAGCAACAGTAGCCTAGAACTCTCCCATTTACTAAGCTTGCTTCAGACTAGAGAATAACACTGTTTTCCTTCTAAAGTGCGAGTATAAACAAGTATGGTCAATCTACCAGCGTAAGGAAGATTCTTTTTCATTCTCTCAATTCTTCCCAAATACACCAGAAATAATCCTCTCGAGGTGCCTTGGGGGCTCGCCTGCACACGAGGCCCCACCAATGGAAGGAGCATCCACCTTCAATGCAGCACAGGGACAGCAGGTACGAATCTAAAGCAATTTTAAACCAGGTTCTGAGTACCTGGGGCTTGTGTGAGCAGCACAGCCCGCATATGCGCGGACCATTCCACAGGTCACTCGGATCTACTGAAATTCCTGCATTCACCTGCTGTCCAAAAAGCCTGGAGAAGGAAACCACTATTTTTTGAAAAGAAAACAAAAACAAAAATCAGCCAAAGTACTCCAGAAAAAAACAGCCAGTCATACTTGGAATGTGACCAGAATGGGTTTCCAATTAAAACATGGGAAGCCCCTCGTGTCAGTTACCGCAATGACTCTGGACTCGGCACCGTCCTTCGTCTTGGGAAGAGCAAAACAAAAGCGATGAGCTGATAAGCGCGGGGCAGTGTCATTCAACAAGAATTCCCTACTTAAGAAAAGACTGAACATTCACGCTTCCTATTTACAATCACCCCCCGACCACCACCACAATTCTACTTAACGTTATGTTGCACATTTTGTTTCTCAAGTTACATTTCAAGAAAAGGTCATTTTTTTTTTCTCTCAGCAATACCTCACAATTCCTCAAGATAGCATAGCATCTAAACCATAAACCATATCCAACCAGATCATAAATTCTCCAGCTATCAGCTTTGGTTTATTGAGGAGACAAATCCTCAGCTCCGCTGACAGAGAATAAACATAAGCAATTTAGCCCCTTGAACAAAAAATTAAGCCACAAGAACACCCTCATGTTTATCATTTTTTCTGCCTGACTAAAACAGATACAAGAAAATAAGACCATCCGCACGATTTTCACGTTAAGTGCTGAGAATTCCAAGTGAGGGCTGACATTGCCTCCCCCAGGCTCCAGTGAGGAGCCCAGCAACTGAGCCTCCTCCTGCACTGCCACGTGCTTCCCAATCTCAACAACTGCCTGGAGCTCAGACGTTCAGGATGTGGCATGTTAGTGTCTGTCTTGGAAAGATGTGGCGAGGTCATACTTCCTATAGCATTTTCCAAAGTGGCACTGGAATAGCAGGTCCCTTTACAGTTGGCTCATGATACACTGGAGACCCATTCCAATGGGCACACAAAGAAAAAAAAAAAAAAAGCCGAATCAGAGCTGAGTTCCGCTTTAAAAGCCAAACACCTACATCTAGAAGGAGGCTCCCCTACCTGAGAGCCTTGCCCTACCCGGGGTGGGGGCGGGGGGGTCTCCCCTGTGGAAACCCGCAGGTCTCAAGCTTAGTTACAGGGCAGCCAGGTGGGGTAGGGCTGGCTGTAGGTGACCGGCGGGTGGGCCACGTAGTAGTTGTTGAAGTTGCCGTCGCTGACGTAGGGAGCAGGCTGGTAGTAGCAGGTGACGGTGGTGGCGTTGGGGATGATGTTCTGCTCGGCCAGCACGCGCAGGGCCAGCAGGGAGATGAGGTTCAAGGTCTGCCTGCGCTCGTGGCCCATGAGGCACACGGTGCTCTCGTTGACCACCTTGCGCAGGGTCATGAGGTAGTCGTACTTGCTCCTCTCCTCCTCGGCGAAGTGGTTCTGCAGGTAGGTCTCCAGCTTCCTCTGCTGCTCGAGGATGTCGGGGAAGTCGATGAAGAACCGGGAGCACATGTAGCGCTCCAGGGTCTTGATCTCGTCCTGGTCGGTGGGCCGGAAGTCCCGCACCAGGAGGTTGCTGTACTTGAGCAGCCCCCCGCCCCGGATCTCCTCGGGGTTCTTGGTGGCGATGAGTCTGTTCTGCAGGTGGTCCAGGGCTTCCTCGAAGTCCCCATACACGCTCTCCCCGATGACCGTGGGGTGCAGGTGCTCGGACAGGGCATGGCCGGAGCAGTCGTAGAAGACCAGCAGCGAGTCCAGAATGATCTGGAAGGAGTCCACGCTGAACTCGAACTGGCGCCGGATCGAGTCGACGAACTTGAGCTCCACGTTGCGCCCGTTCTTGTTGGAGAGCGATATGAGGCTCCAGCGGTCAGCGTCCGTGCACACCTTCACCAGCTTCTGGACGTACGCCTCCTTCAGGGTCGTGGGGCTGATCTTGAGCTTGTTCACGCCCTCCGGCAGGAAGTTCAGAAGAGAGCACAGCACCACATCCCTGACCAGCTGAAACTCGGCCTCTGTGGGAAGAGCCACGTGAAAGATGAGGTCCAGGTCTTTGCAACCCAACCCATTGTCTTTGACCAGGACGTGGCCGGC
Source organism: Moschus berezovskii (assembly GCF_049115385.1). Taxonomy (NCBI): domain Eukaryota; kingdom Metazoa; phylum Chordata; class Mammalia; order Artiodactyla; family Moschidae; genus Moschus; species Moschus berezovskii. The sequence goes on along the minus strand of NC_142463.1, from coordinate 97,287,207 downwards.
CGCAGAGCCGTTCAGCCGGACGTCCTGCACTCTGATGCCTGCCTCCTCCAGCCGGCCGCGGACAGTCTGCACGATGTCCTTGAGTGTGATCTCCAAGGTGGGGAAGTTGCCTCGTCCATGGATGGGTACCACCTCAGTCAGGACCTCGTGCAGACGGCTCACCTGGTCCCAGGTAAGCACGCTGAAGGACACGCAGTCCCTGGTACTGCTGCTCTCCTCTGCCATCTTGGGGGATGTTGTTGCCAGGGAAACTGAAAGGGAGGGGGAGAAACAGAGTTAGGGTTCAGTTCTCTGAGGCAAAGCAGCTCCGGGGACTCAGAAATGAGGTTGGTTTCTCTCTGAAAATCTTCCTTACTGCCAAGTGGTAAAGCGTACGTACTGTCGGTTGCTGTAGTGAGGATTAAATGAGTTAAGCACGTCTAGAACAGTGCCCATGTGGAGTGAGGTCAAAATACACATTAAGCTTACTCTGTACCAATCCAACAACTTGAGCATTTTGTTTCCTATGCGCTGTGTTTGTTTTGCCCGTTTTGTCTTCATGAAGGTAGGGTGGGGGTAGAATTTGTGTGTGAGGGCAAGCAGACAAACTTACTAAACCAAGTAACAAAACACAGCATTATTCAACAGAGGGTCTATAGGTTTTGCTAATTTCGCCTCTCCTGTTTTTGGCTCCCTAACTACATCCTGAGCTGGCTGACACCCAGGCCACAAAGCCAACACAGAACACAGGACCCACAAAAGAAGATTTCTTCCTTCTGTGAATAGATGGATTCTCAACTCGAGGCTTAGTCCTGCTAGAATCAAGTATGCTGGTACCCTCTTCACTGTTAGGAGCCGTCAGCCCTGTAACAAACCCTCCTGTCACTCAGGGTTGGGCCAAGGAATTGTCTGAATGACAAAATTCCTGAGTAACAAAGGGTTAGGTCAGCGAAGTACTGGAACTGCTGACCCAGCAAGGAGGCCCCACCCAGGATGTGGAAAACCTCCTCAGGGAAGTGTGATTTTTCAACTCTATTTTGAAAAAGAATCCCTTCAACCTACCCAAGGAAAACAAAGTTAGCACTCAGTACTAGGAGAAAACCATTTCCCAGGTGGCTCAGTGGTAAAGAATCCATCCTACTGCCAATGCAGGAGCCACAGGAGACGCAGGTTCGATCCCTGGGTGAGAAAGATCCCCTGGAGAAAGAAATGGCGACACACTCCAGTATTCTTGCCTAGGAAATTGCATGGACAGAAGAGCCTGGAAGGCTTCAGTCTATGGGGTTGCAGAGTTGGACACGACTGAGCACGTAGGCACTAGGAGAAAAGCATGCTTCTCCAACATCGCCTGCGAGAACCACAAAGTTACCCCGGTAACTTTCAACTAAGTTATACTGTTCAGAAAACAAAACAACAGATCCCTGGAAATTCTGATGTGGAATGACAAAAACAGACGTATTAGAAAGTCCAGGTGCTGTGGCTCCACATGGGTCACGCATTAGCTAGACGGATGAAAGAGACTGAGGTGTTGTCCTCAGACTTCACAGCAAACAGAGAGGTTTGCCACCCGCTTCACTTTTCTGACTTGCTAGACACACAAAATCCATCCCAAGGACCTGCAGCTTCACTGACTGGAAGCTGCTGCCTTTCCAAGCACACCCAGCATGCGTAGTCCTGGGCTCCCAACTTGGGTTTTTGGTCCTGTGCTGGTGGTGCCTGGAGCCCTTGCCTGACCTCTACAGAGCTCAGACTGATGGGCTGGCTGTCAGTCTGGGTTGGGGGCACTAATGGACACACCAAGACAAGCAGCTTTCCAGGAGCTGGCCAGCAAGAAGGAGAGTGAGAACATGACGTCTCAGCACGAGAAAGAAAATGTAATATGAAGGCAGAAGAAAGAAGTGTCAGTTGACTGGGCCAAACAGGAAGGTCACAGAAAAGCTCATTTATGGGGTAGGGATACAAGCCAGCAGGAAGGCAACAAGAGTGCTCAGCTGTGGTAGAAGGCAGCAGGCAGTCGTGAACCTGGTGAGTTGTCCAATCTGGCCATCATGAGCCTCTCTCCTCAAGTCAGATCACAGGCTCCCTTTAGTAGGGAGGTTAGGGGACTGAATTTGCCAGTTGGCAATGGAAAGGTGGATGATCATGTGATCAAAGCAGACTCCAGGAAGACTGGTGGGGGATGGGTGCCCTTCTGCTTGTTGCTGAAGCATACTTGCCAAGGGGAAGATGAAACTTTCCCTGCAAACCTGTTTGGACAGTGTTAGAAAGCCCTGGGCTATCTAGATTATCCTATCAATACCAACTGAAATTTGTGATGCAATACTTGGGGTTTACTGTGGCTGGCCTTTGGCTTCAAGTCAAATTTGGGACAGCAGAGATCTCTCTTTAATGTGCTCTTATATACACTTGGTTCTTTGTGGCCCCTTTAATGATGATGGGAAGAGCATGAAGTACACTTGTGCCAACTGTGCAGGACACCACACAAATAAGTCCAAATGATTATAGAAAAGCATGGCTCCAACTTTGCTTTGACACCCTGCTAAATTATGATTTGGTGACATAGATTTCTGCCAGATATGCTGACTTACCTATAAAAATACAACTTGCTTTACACTGTGTATCAGATCTTAGTGTGTTTCCAAGGTTCGAGTTTCTGATATGGGCATGAGAAGTCACAGCAACACAGGAGCTGCGATTCAATCAGTACTTGGAAAATGAGGAACAATTAACTTTAAGAAAATCTCCAGGAAGAAACTCAATAATGCTGTAGAGGTGAATAGCTGTAGGAATCACTTTTGTCCTCACTTTTAAGGACTTGTTTAAAAAAAAAAAAAAAACACGTCATCTAGAGTTAAAGTCAGGACTGTTCCCACCTCTAGAACAGTGACTCTTAACATTAGAATTAGGACATCTTAGACCTGGGAGAATATGAGGAAAGCTATCACTTGTTCTTGGGGGGGTGGGGAGAGGGTGGTGGGAAGGTGGAGTACATATGCACGAAAATTTTCATATATTTTAAAATCTCTGAACTTTCATAGATTCAAAGTTAGAATCTATTTTAGACTGAAAATTTGTAAGGTTCTAATGAGAGAAGGGGCAGGAATAGTCAAAAAAGTTATGAAAAAATGGAATGAGGTCTACTAGCCTGGTAGGAGATATTATAAAGCCACAGAAATTGAAACAGCATGGTACTGACACAAAAAGATGGACAAATTTATAAAACAGAATTTTTAAAACTCAGAAGAAAAATCTAGTACATACGGGGATTTACCATATAATAAAGAAGGCATTCAAAATAGAAAAGGGAAAATTGAGACATCTGGATAGTTATTTAGATTTAAAAAATAAGATGGCTCTTAGCTTGTGTCAATCTAAGATCTAGAAGATGAATCAAAGACTTCATCTTCTTGTGTAAAAAGATGAAGCCCTGAGAGTACTAGAAAAAACATGGAATTTATGTAAATTTACACAGAATAGGTATTCCTTTCTAGATCACATGGCAGTCACAAAAATTGATACATTTGCCTATATAAAAATTAAAATATCTATATGGTGAAAACACTATAAAGAAGTGAGAAGACAAAAGTAGGAAAATACTCATAATATTAGACAAAGTACTCACTTTCTTAACAAATAAGGAGCTCTCATGCATCAGAAATACTAGAACCCCAAGATAAAAGAAAGGGCAGAGTATATAACAGTGGCTCAGAAACCTATAACAGATTCAACCTTACCTTAAGGGATGGGCAAATTTAGACTTCAGGTATCAGTTTTATCCATCAGACTAGCAAAGACCAATAAGCAGACACTTTTGGTACACTGCCCATGGGTTCCCACTGAAGAACAATGTGGGACTTTCAATTTTAAGTGGACCTATTCTTTGGCATAGCAATTCCACTTCTGGAAAGTCTACCCTGGATTTTATTCTATGAGTATACTTGCAAGTATGCACAAGGATATTCACTGAAGTATTAAATTTATAGAGCTACAAATAGTCATCAGTAAAGAAGGTTAAATGACTTGATGTGTCTATACAACAGGATAAAAATGCATGCAGTTGTCCCTAAGAATGGTGGTAGCACTATCTATATGAATATGAAATGCTTATCAAGATTAATAAAAAAGCAAGTCTGAAACTGTGTGTGTGTAAAGGCACAGTCTATGCTTATACAATCAAAAATCGCTGAAAGGATACATAAGCTCAGCTTACATCAAATACCACTTCCAGGCTAGGGTACAAAGAAAACTTGTTTTATTTCTTTTGAATTTGGAACTTACATATATATTAATTGAAAAAAGTTAAAATCTTATGAGCCATGTTCCAAAATCTCTCCCCTATGAAACTTCTAATCTGCTACCTTTTTTACTCTCTTTAATTCCTTTCCTTGAAGCCCTTCCCACCATCCCCACACCCATTTTTCAACATCAAATGCACTTAGAAGCTTCCCCCACTTTCAGCCTAAAAACTGACCTCTAGAGGGGCAGGATGAGGAGGAGGGACAGTTCTGATCTGGAAGGGCTTTTATGCAATTTTCTACTTATGCGTTGTCTAAAAGAAGACGTCCATTGTGGGTCTTTTATAAAAAAACAAAACACACAAAACTTTCAACGGGTAAGCCATCTCATCTAGTGTCATTCTATTTATCATACAAAAATGTTTTCTGTAGTTTCACAAGAATTACTGTTTTCCATTCCAGATGCACTATAGCTGCGTCTATACGCACAGCTATAGTGCAAGAGCTGTGTGTCTATAGCTATATGTGAGAGCTGGACCATAAAGAAGGCTGAGAGCTAAAGAATCGATGTTTTCAAACTATGGTGCTGGAGAAGACTCTTGAGAATCGTTTGGACTGCAAGGAGATCAAACCAGTCAGTCTTAAAGGAAATCAACCTTAAATGTTCATCGGAAGGACTGATGCTAAAGCTGAAGCTCCAACACTTTGGCCAACTGGTGCAAAGAGCTGACTCGTTGGAAAAGACCCTGATGCTGGGAAAGATTGAGAGCAAGAGGAGAAGAGGGCGACAGAGGATGAGATCATTAGGTAGCATCACCGACTCAGGAGACATGAATTTCAGCAAATTCCGGGAGAGAGTGAAGGACAGGGAAGCCTGGTGTGCTGCAGTCCATAGGGCTGCAAAGAGTTGGACACAACTGAGTGACTAAACAACAACAGCAGCCATCCTCATGGTGCTGTGGATTATTGGTTGCAGTTGCAAGAACCTTAATAAATGCAATAAACACTTTTTCAGGAACCCACGATGCCTATGGTTGGTATCTTCCATGTCAATAACTTCTGACACATATATGAATAATGGAGTTAATTCTCAGAAAAAAAACAGTCTATATAAAAGCACAGTGTGGGACACATGCTAAGTCCATGGTATAGTTGTTTTTTGTTTTTTTTTTGCTAACCTTGAATTGGTCTATACACATTTGTCCATTTACTCTTTAGATTCAGTTGTGAAGCCTGAGGTTTTCTCTGTTTGTTGAAGATACATACCTCATTTTAAAAAGAGCTTTTATTTATTTATTTGGCCATGCCACTTGTTATGCAGGATCTTAGCTCCCCTACCAGGAACTGAACCCATGCCCCCTGCAGTGGAAGCAGAGTCTTAACTACTGGAACACTAGGAAAGTCCCCATGGTATAGTTTTTAATTCTCTCGACTTACCATGACTTAGATCTGGAGAAGCTCTTGAAGCTATTGAAAGTTCAAATTTAGGTTGTCTTTGCATTTGTGGTTTAGCTTATGAGAAGTGTCCCAAATAAGTTAACGATGCCTATTAGAAATAAATCCTTCATTTTCCCTCATCCAGCCAAGCAATTTCAAATACCAAAGTACATTTACAAGTTACTTAGACAAATGTGGGATTACTAGAATAAATCTAAGTCACAGGCCCCAGTGCTTAGATTACACACCAGAAATTTGTGTATCAGTAGTTTTTAAATACTAGAGATCAACACTGATATAATCCCCATATAAGAGAATTACTTGAAACAGTCTCAACTGATGAAAGGCCCTGGTTAAAGGCAAATTCTAATTAGCAGAATTAACAAAATAGTAAACAGAACACAAAATAATTTGAAGCCTGGTAAATTCAAACTAAAGTACATTTTACTGTCTTTTTACTGCCCTTTTACTGTCTGAGAAGCAGATTCACTGAATTTGCTCAATAGAAATTGGGAAAGGTGGGAACCATGACTTCTCATTGATTTGAAAATTTAGGCACCTTTTCAGGTACAAATGAGGATGAATAGTTGCCTGCTCAGTTTAAGCTACTTAATCTTCTAAAACGTTTGGCTCATGATGAACAACTATCTTGGCTGCTGCTGCTGCTGCTAAGTCACTTCAGTCGTGTCTGACTCTGTGCGACCCCCACAGACAGCAGCCCACCAGGCTCCCCCGTCCCTGGGATTCTCCAGGCAAGAACACTGGAGTGGGTTGCCATTTCCTTCTCCAATGTGTGAAAGTGACAAGTGAAAGTGAAGTCGCTCAGTCATGTCTGACTCGTAGCGACCCCATGGACTGCAGCCCACCAGGCTCCTCCGTCCATGGGATTTTCTAGGCAAGAGTACTGGAGTGGCTTGCCATTGCCTTCTCCAAACAACTATCTTAGGTATCCTTAAATTCCCTTTTCTTTTAGCATCTGGCTGCAGCAGCAGGATAAAATACACACGAGTGGAAAACAGATTTGCAGAGACGGCAGCACACAGTAAGAGGAAAAGATGAACTAAAGTCCAAAGATGAGACCAAAGTCCCTGAGGACAAAAGGATGTCTAACTTATCTTTGTTTCCCACTGCCTGGTGCACTCAAGGCAGCTGGATCTGAAAACCAGTCTGAGCCTTCATTGAAAAAAAAAAAAAAAAAAAGCTATTTCCAGTCCTGGTGGTTCAGAGGGTAAAGCATTTGCCTGCAATGCGGGAAACCCAGGTTCGATCCCTGAGTCGGGAAGATCCCCT